>NC_142525.1:14397315-14414815 GCF_964205215.1 Stylophora pistillata
ATACGCGGTAAATTATACAAGTTCTTGTCCCCGACATTCCAGACCGTGTTTGGAAAAATATATTTCATTATTGGTTTACACAGCATAGTCGTTCAATTTACATACGTTAAGGCTGTTCAGTCTTCAAAATTACCGGCCGCCATTCGGTAAATATTTATTCGCTTTTACCGTAAACGAAATGAACAACATTTATTTCACCGTAAAAAAAAAAAAAAAAAAAAACTAGAAGTTTTCGCATGTCTTTGACTGGACAGTTTAATTTGACCGCTGGTGAACGAACTCCCATTCTTTTGTTTCGTACTTGTCTTGTGATTGGCTGGAAAACGTTGAGTGGCCCCGGTTGAGTTCTGAAGTTTGTGAATGTACGGCAGGATTTGCTTGTAATTGACATCTTGTCTTTCCTAAAGTGGTCGTTAGTAAATTCATTGAGAGATTAACTTTTAATACAGGCTTTTCAGAACCTGTCTGCTTTTGTTAACATAGCTTCGGCTGAAGTCAAAGGGCTTCTGTATGACAGTTAATGCGAAAAGTTGAACGAGGAGACTGAACGATAAACCATTCCTTGATACAGGGTAACCTTTGTCTCTCTTTTCCACTTGAATTTGCAATTTGGTGGTCGAGTCTTTAAGTAATGATATGTGTGTTAGAAGAGCAAAAAGGGCTCTTTTTTGGAGTTGACACATAGCCCCATCTAAACACGCCTGGGGGTTGAGAGAATTCTAGAGGAAACAGGAAAAGCTCCGAGTACTGCATAAAGATTGAAGAGCTGTCATTACCTTTGGAGTTAAACAATGACTATAAACAGACCTGCAGGTTGCTAGTCTTCACTAAAAGCCTCGTTATTTCATATCCAAAATAAACAGCAAGTCTGTTAGCCCATTATCCTTAAACGCTATCAAAAATTCATAAACAAAACAGTAAGGAAATTTTACAACATCAACTGGGAAGTCTTTGAACACAGACTTGAGTAGGTGACGCACTCAGCGATCTATACGCCGATCGCAGTGACAGATGAAAATCACTAAGTTTCCCTGGTGCGGTGAAATCGATTTTCGCCGATCTGACCGCAATCGGCGAATAAAATTGCTCTGTGTCACCGGCTTTACTCCGGCTTCCCGCCTATTTTAATCTGTCAGGTTCAACCCTAAGAATAACTTTGAACTATAAATAATTAATTTCATTATTTGGGAGGTGCAGGAGAAATCTAAAGTAGCGGGAATCGGAACCATTTCTGCGCAACTGAGTGCTCAGCATTTCAATCGCAGTCCTGAAAAATCAATTTTTCAAGACATCAATTCAAGACGTTTTTCTCTGTTATATTAAGTATGTTTTTCCATTTAAATTGAAAAGCCACAATAGATTCTGCGCCGTCTTTAAGACAACTTACCATTATGGGGCATGATAGTTCTTTCCATTTCGGATTTTACCCGTACATTACCAATTAGAACTTCCGTCTATAAGCCGTCATTAATCAATAGCTAATTAGTTCTCGTGTCAGTAGTAATGTTGTTTTCATCAGGTTTAATTAAATCATCTTTGGGCATCAAGCCATCCAAAAATGATGCGTTGTTTGAAATATATCTTGTATGTATTTCATTCATACCTCAACTCACAGGTATCGAAATTAACCTGCTGCATTTCTCCTAATATTTGTATTGTGTACTTTCTTCTTTCGTATCAGAACTCGGTCGACTACAATGCCTCATTTGCATTAGGTTTATATTGACAGCAGCAGATTGTTGAACCTTTAAGATTGTGAGCGGTGTTTTAATTCAAAATCAGAAGGAAGCTGTTGTGTTTTAATGAAAGCGAAAGCACGAATTGTCGTTATATAACTGCGATCTAAAATATTGTGCAATGTAATGAATGCAAGGGGATTGCTATGGCAGTACAGTGGAGGCTAACTGGGCACCTTTTGGCTCTGTTTTGCAACACTTGGGGGTTCAAGAATTTATCAAAATAACTTAAATTTTCTAGAGATAATACAGAATTCAAATAGAGATTCCAAAACATAATTTTTGCCGACAGACTTGGAATTCATGTAAGGAAGCTAAGGGGATTGCTGCATGCGGTGGCCAAGTTAGAGGAATCTGTAATGATCGCAAGGGAATTTAACCTTTTATAATAGAATTGGTAGTGAAAGTTTCATATAGTGCTGAAATTTTTTACCAGAGTGCGTCAAATGATGGAAAAAAAAACAATTTTTGATCAAAATATTAATTTGGCTCTGTCATCTCATCATGTCCACAATTGGTGCACTCTTGTCAAAAGTTGCATCTTTGTCTGTTGTTTCATCCCTCCAAATTGAGGTTCACCGGATACATCTACTTCTAGATTTTAATATCTTTGCTTCGGCTCGGAAATAATAGTCCATTAGTGATTAACTCTGTGTTTAACCTAAGAAATACCATTGTTTTTCACACAGTGTTTGCATGAAAGTAGTGGCAACCATGTTTATTGTGCTTGCAATGCAAATTTGCATGGGAAGTTATATGAAAATAGGCCCAGACTTTGTTCTGTCCTTATTTGTACCCTATTTTTCCCACTAAAACAGAGATTCCATTTCAAAGAAAGCATCAATTTCATAGCAACAATGCCTCACAAAACCACATCACAGCATGAAGTCATCATACTGAGCATAGCGCATTTTCGAGAACCCAATCCATCAGTTAATTTTTTATGATGAGTTTGTTCGGAGGATGAGAAAGGCAAGGATCCTGCGAGAAATCTGAATGCAAGGTGTGGAGCTGGCTGTTGTCATGCATTTTTGCAACTTCAATCTCGCGCAACTTAGCTAAACAGAGTAGGTGGTTTATGTTTCCTAGATTTTGGTTGGAGCACATCCCATTTAGGCTACTTAGACAGTAATGTATGTCTGCACGATCCTCGCAGTAAAGCACAATTTAAGCAATAGTGAGAATTAGACCTGAAAGAATTCAGGCTTGTACGGGATTCGAACCACTGACCTCGGCGATACTAGTGCAGCGCTCTACCAATTGAGCTAACAAGCCAACTGGGAGCAGGCCCTCAAATTAATTCGACATAAACCCGTAAGATGATAAATCAAACACAAAGAATATATGAAAGACATAATTTTTATATCTGAACTGCGGTTCTGAAACGTACATGTGCACAATCCTCGCAGTAAAGAAAATAAGAGTATTCCCAAAGATTTGAGAGCCATTTTCAGCATTTTAGGTACTACCTAAAATGCTGAACGTAATTTAAAATTAAGTTTATCAATCTCTATTAAATCAGTTCAACTTGACCACTGCTCTTTTCAGGCTTATGCATGTTTGGGAACTACAGAGCAGTGAGTGAGAAAAAGAGAAATACAAGAGATAGTGGCCTTTATTTGTTTGATAATTTGACTAAGGATTGCTAAAATTTTGTTTTTTATTTTCCTTTTTTTCTCAGCCTTTTGGTAGCTAAATTTTGCGACTTTTAGTCACAAAATATATTTTTCACTAGCCATGACAACTGAAACGGTTGCAACTTGGAACACTGTCATGTTTGGGGAGGTGTTCATCCACCTCTGTCCTTGTTGACCACTCTCAAAATTAAGATTTAGATGTTGTGCTAGGAGACTCTAATGCCCTGAGTTAGTGTTAAAATTTTCATGTTCAGTTGATGCCGATTAGAAAATGTTAAACAATCCAGTTCAACATATATCTGGCATGATCTCAGCTCATAGATTAGAAATATCACCTAAATGGTTTTCTGAGTGTCAACCTGAAAAAATTCTCTATTTCACTCTTGGATACTATGAAAATTTAATTACCAGTAATTTGTTTGAAGAAGAAGATCATCTGTCAACCTCCAGACAACAGCAATTTCATTGGAACCACAATACCCATTAGAGAACCGCAAACCCAAGGCATGTTAATCAATTCAACTCTACTTGTAGGGTTGGACCAGTTAGGTATTGAAGACAATTCACTCAAATGTTACTTTGTGTAGCTGCTGTTTTTTAGTCTGGTCTGTTATTTTCCAAATTGATCTACAGTTAATTTTAGCAAGCATTTCCATAAAATCCTCTACAATACGAAATATTAACAGCGTAAAAAACGATCCAAAATAACTCACTTTCGGCTCACATCTACTCCTTTGTTTTTGTCAAAGCGTCTGGAAAACTATAAATAACGGAGTCAAATCTGAACAGATTCAAAGTCCAATAATCTGATAAGTAAAAGCATATCTAAAACTATACAGGAAAGAGAAAGGTGAATGGCAAATCTAGAACCCTATATACAAGGCTGCTAAAAATCATTAAACAATGTCAGTGGCTCCCTCGGCAGCTGCGATTTCAACGTCACAGTTACATATAGTTAATAATAATAAAAATAATAAGCAGTGAGAAGTCAACCGAAGAGCGGCCTGTGTGATGCAATAGAAGCAGGATAAAGTGGACTGAAGAAATGAACGATATTCTCCTGGATTGTAAGAGTAAAGCCTAGGCGTTGGTAAAGTCTGAAAATGGCAGAAAGAAAGGTTACATGCATGTAATGAAAGAGCTATGGGACGAAGTGGGATTCGAGAACTTGGCTTTAACCAGCTAGAACTTGCGGGACCAAGCGGCGAGATTAGAAAAGTCTACTGGAGATGTAGGACATGTGATCTCGGTGAGCGTAAGGTTAAGAGGTGGGTCTGAGGAGGCCGATGGATCGGAAGGAAGTACTAGCGAAGTTAATGTTTGTAATATGCAAGCAACTAATTTTGTAATCAACCAGCATGAAAACGCAGATTTGCATACAGTAGCTGATGAGACTAGTCTCGAGGGACCAGATAGTGAGCTTAGTCAAGACACACGCGACCTCATTGACTCATCAAACTTAATTCTTGTTCGTGTAAACACCTCACCGGGAGAGTTTGGTGAACGTGAGTTTGATACGCGTATAAAAGAAAGACCGACTAAGCGCGACCTGGATAACATCAACCAGACAATAGCGGAGCTAATGAAGCAGAATCAAGCGTCCCCAGGGGAGAACCCATTCAGTTATTTATGGATTGCAAACTATTTTCTTTATTCTGTTGTAGTCGCTTTTCTAATAAACAAAGGATGGAAAAAGCAGCGTAGCGAAACTTTTGCCAGCAGTGCAAAACAAAAATGGAAGAGAGTGTATGAGGAGCAAGAGGTAGAAGTCAGGAAAAAGATATCGATCGCGCAGACTGAACTGGAGCATATTAAGGAGAATAGAAAAATAACTAAAAATGGCAAACGAAACCGTGCTGCCCTGAAAAAAGAATGCAAGGGCCGTTCAGCGGCAAAATTAGCAAGCTTCATCGTAAAGCAGAAAGCTAAACTTCGAAAATTGAAAAGGGGGTTTTCTAGGAGTCAAAAGAATGATGAAGCGAGACTCCTTAACCAGCAGTTCCAAGCCGATGCTTGCAAGGTCTACGCACATAGCGCGAATTGCTTAATAAGGACAAAGAGGGTGAACGACCTAGATACACAATGAGTGATCAGAATACACAAGAGGGGAGAATAATATTTAACAACGTAGAGGAAGCAAGTGAATATTGGAGGAATTTATGGAAAAGCGAAGGAATAGGAGACAAATGTGCTTCTTGGCTGGCAGAGATTAGATCTGCCATCCAAAGAAGGGTACCCCACCGACCAAGGACGACTGGGACTTGGATCCGGCGGTTGCAGCAAAAGTGCTAGCCAAGAAAAAGAACTACAGTGCACCGGGCCCAGACCGCCTAGCGAATTTTTGCTGGAAGCGCGCAGTGTCTCTACATGTGGGTGTGGCAACTGTGTTCCAGGCGATCTCAAGTATTCATGGAGAGTACCCTCTGTGGTTCTCAGAGGGGAAAACGTCGTTGATTCCCAAACCTGGGGAGTTTACTTGTGATAATCAACAACCGATCACTTGTTTGAACATCGTTTACAAATGGTACACATCATGTCTACTTGTCCCCACTGACAAGCATCTGGACGGTTACGATCTGATGGAGGGTGGCAAAGGGGTGTGCGTGCGGGATGTAGCGGTACAATGGACAATCTATCAATAGATCGAATGGTTACCTTGGATTGCGACCAAAACAAGCGCAACCTGAGCATGGGATGGGTGGATGTGAAAAAAGCCTATGACTCTATCGACCATGGCTGGCTACAGGAGATGATGATAATCTACAGGTTTCCCACCTGGCTGTGCAGAACCATTAAGAATCTGTAAAGAAGCTGGAGTACTAGAATTGTAGTCAACACCAGACGCCCTCTGCCCCAGGCTCCTCACGATCTGCCTGAACCCGATAGCCTGGAAGATAAGCGCATCTAAAGGGTATAGGCTATCTCTGAAGGGTATAGGCTATCTAAGCCCATCGGCACAACGGTCATTGACGTTCTTTACATCGATGACCTGAAGGTCTTCGCAGCATCTGAATCCAAGCTAAGCAGAGTCATGAAATCGGTGAGGGCAGCAGTGGAGGATGTGGGGCTCATATGGAATCCCAAGAAATGTGCCGTGGCTTACTTCAAGAGGGGCGTCTGCGTTGCTGAGAGTACTGGCCTGCCGATGTTTGATGGGAAGGTAAAGATACCAATGCTCGAGGATGGTTAGCAGTACAAGTTCTTAGGTGTGCTTGAGAGTCTTAGGCAAGAAGAGAGGATAGTTTTGCAATGCGCTGCCAGAGAGTATTTGTGTAGTTGTCTGTGATCTGGTCGAGACCCCTCTTGGATTACCGTCGCGTGATAGCATCCAACCAATTTGCTCTGCCAGCAATGTCTTACCTCATATGGACACAGCACTGGCCAATACCGGAATTGAGACAGATGGATAGAGATGCCCGCAAAATCATAACAGAGAGCGGAGGAAAGCATCCTTGTGGTACAACATCCCTGTTATACCTGCCCCGCAATAAGGGGGGAGAGGCCTGCGTTCCGTTGAGAAGGAGTACAAGGAGACAAAAGTTAAAGCCGCAGTCAAGTTGTATCAGAACAGAGACCCGGCCATGAAGATGGTGAGAGAGTTTGAGGGGCAGGTGGAGAGTAAAGGATACCTGTCAATGACGAAGGAAGCGGGAGAAAGTATGCAGAAGAGTGCGGCCTGCAGTTACAGCTTAATTATCCTGACCCAGCCTGTGTTACAGAGGAAGGTGAAGTTGTATACAGGGATAAGTTGGAGACTCGCCTAACAAAACTTCGAGAAGCAAGAATGGAGGGGGCAGTTGAAGAACAAAAATGGCAAGGAAAATTGATAACAGCCAGAAAAGAAGGCGGAGATCTTAACACCGAGCAATGCTTCTGGTGGCTCAGTAAATGGCGAACATGCCCAACACACACCATTGCAGGTATGTTTGAAATTTATGAACAGCTTTTACCAACAAGACTGTACGCCATTCACAAGACCCAGGCGAGTCCTACTAGTGATCCTACCTGCAGGCTGTGCGGTACAGCACCTGAGAGCATGGCTCATGTACTCTCCGCTTTTCCTGCGTTGGCCCAAACAAAGTACCTGGTAAGGCATGACGCGGTTTTCAAGTCCTGTTTTTTGACATCATAGAAGACCCTGGACTTATTGAAACGTCTCCACCGTGGTATTCACCAACTAAGCCACAGCTGGTATATGAGGGAGCGCATGCACAAGCATTCTGGGATGTCCCACTCCACGGAGAGTTCCAAGATCTTAGGGCCAACAGAGTCGATGCGAGAATAGTAAACCACCAGGAGAAGAAGGTTATAGTGATGGAGATGAGCTGCCCCTGGGTGAGCAATCGTCAAAAGAAAACATCAGAAAAGACGATGAAATACGCGTCACTCAGATGGGAGATGAAGCAGAAGTACCCCGGGTACGACATTTCACAGTACAACATCATTGTGGACGTACTCGGATGCTGGTCGACAGAAGTGGAGGTAGCGTTGAAGGAGTTAGTTGGGAGGCGTCAGAGAGATGTCCTCAAGAAGATGCAAAGGGCATGCCTATCCGTCACACTGAACATTGCATGTACTTTTAAGGTTGCGATATTTCGAACGTTAGCCCTTCGTCGCTCCGACGAAGGGCTAACGCTCGAAACGTTAGCTTTTATAATCGTAACACTGGCCAATTTACCATTTAACTTTGTTGATATAATCAAATTATAATATTCAATATAAGTTTGCCGGTATTTTTTTTTAACCTCTTATCTGATCAACCGTAGCAGAATTTGTATTTCCTATCTTTTTTTGATCGAGTACATACGCAATGCAACCTCTGGAGCTCCATATCTGTGATGAATTGTGAAACACAAAATTGTGGGAGGAAGATAAAATAAGTTCTGACTGAATTCCAAAGGTTTCCTGACCAAGACAGGAGTACAGAGGCAGATCCTCTATAATGAGATCATTGCTTATCACACTTATCACACTTATCACGCTTTGTAGGTTCTGTAGGCATTATTGTTGGTGCAGTGTGTGGATCAGTTGCTGCACTGGCTGTTGCTGGATTATTAGTGTGGTGGGCGTGCAGGAAAAGGAGGCGCAACAGACAATGCACTGAAGGTAAGGTTTGCATTAATATTATGCCCTCAATTGATTTCCTAGAAATTAATCTTCAATAATTTTCCTTTCCTCCAAAGCTCACTGTCCGCTGCGTCATGATCTTTACTTATTTGAGCAGTATCTATATTTTTAACAGACAGCTTTAATGTTGTGATGTTTTGTTGTTATCTATTTTGTTGTTAGCTAGTTATAGTTACAAGCTCGCGCTTGAAGTTACATACTTAAAAGGCAAGATAAATTCTGCTTGATGCCGATCTTTTTTTTGTTTTTGTTTTCTCTCGTTTTGCTTTTTATTTTTCTTTTGTTTTCGTTTATGTACTACAGAGGTGGCGATGAGCGGAAGGTGAGACTTGCATAAGATGTTACTGTTTACTTGCGTTGTTTCTACATGGCTTGACCTTTTTTTACGGCGATTGTAACACCCTCACGGTGTTTCATGTTTATGTTTTTTATTAATCCAAAAATGATAGATCATATAGAAAACTTGCTAGCGTTAAGCAACCCTTGAAATATCACTACACGTTTAGACCATAGATGTTATGGTTGTCTATTGTGCCATCACGAACATATTAATGATCTGTAGAAAAACTTTTGAATCAAGAACAGCAACAAGTTATAACTATATGAATCAAAGTTTATATACAAGATCACCGTGTGTTACTTCAGGCCTAGGTAACAGTTTTCCAGAGTCCTCAATTAGTAGAGGGATCTTCACTTGGCAATCTCACAATGACTTATGAATAAGGGCTACCGTTCCATTGTTGCTATTAGTAATGGAAATAGGACCGAGTTGAGTCCAATTTGGTCTGTAATCATACGAGTGATTGAGGGAGTCGGATTTGTTAATTTGAAATATTAGGAAAAACAACGTGAACTCGGCGAAATACACGACAACAGCGCACGCACGACATGAATTATCCAATAGCACCGTCGAATGACAAGCATGATGCGAACACTGTCCTATTAGTGCTGAAATCGGGGCTGGTGATAACCAAAAACGTTGGAGAATTTTACAGTTTTGATCATAAGCATTATTATTGGATGAGGTTTTTGTGATATCCGGAATAATCAAGGTCTCGGTTAGTGTTATCAGCCTCAGGCTTCGGCTGATAACACTTACCTCGATATTCTGGATATCACAAAAACCTCATCCAATAATTGTGTTATTATACGTTGTTTTAAAGAAAATAACGCCAAACGCATTATCGCAGCGAACACCGTTTATTTTCGAACACTTAAAAATGTACAACTGTGTGGTAAACAAATTTTCACTTGGGCTATTTCCTATTTTTCGTGTGGCTCCTGGATATTTTTCTGGTTAAGGTATTCGTAGAACAGTTCCTTCGCCACTTTTGTCGATCTTTTAGTATTTTCCGAATCTTTTTCTTCAAGTAATTTCTCAATTTCTTGTTGGGTCGATGAAGCGAATCGAGAAGCCATTCTTACTTCGCTGTCCGTGGACTTGACATTTCTTCACCGGAAATCATGCTTTGCGCTGTTTCCCAGAATTAACTGTGGGCGTTTAGCCAATGAGAAGGCAGATGGTGACTACAATGTATAATAGTTATTATTATTATTATTATTATTATTATTATTATAACTCTTATCATTATCATTATCTATATTATCGTAGTATTATCATGTTCGAAAAGTACTATTTTACAAGGATGGGTCAGTAGCGACAGTTACCGTAGTATTTCTGGTCGAAGAAATTTGTGGGGCGTCCAGAAAGAATTTTCTGTTAATCTGACTATGACACTATGATCGTTTACTAAAAATTTAGAAGGTTTATGCAGGTAAAATATTTTTTCTTCGATCACAGAAGACCAATATCAGCTCGTGATACTTGTCTCCAATGCTCCGGTTAACTGGGGTAATGAAACTTTTAATGCTTGAATGCAGAGGACGCGAAGACAAACATATAAGAAAGACAAACATATAAGAAACTCAGGGCAAGTCTACTCTGCTCATTTGGTCTGACTGTAGCCGATCCTATATCTTGTTTCCAGCTCCTTTTCTATCTGGACTAAGCTGTCTGGAAAGGTTTTCCGTCATTATGTAATTTCAGTCAGGGAGAATTGGGTTTGTTTTGTCATGTATTTGAATTGCTGTTTCAGATCATTTGGAAATTCAAGCAATGAGACAAGGGGAAATACAAATGTAGGTCTTGTGGTCTTGTGGTCTCGTAGGTCGTAGTTCTGATACCCTATACCTTCATATAGGTATATCTTCTCGTAGTTCCAGGTGCGATTTGTTTTTACGTTGCTGTTTGTGCTGAAAGTCTTCCCACTGTGGATGGCAGTTTACCCGAACCCAGAGTGTTATGCCCCATACAGATTTTAAGTCGATCATTTCTTGATATTTTGAAATAAATCTATGTAAATATCTGCGCATGTGAAAATAACACTGTTACGGTAGGTACATAATAAATCGCACCTTTCGTGGCGAAAGTGAAATGAATTAGTGTTTCAGTCATTGGTGTTTCTATGATAAATAGAATATTACATGGCTGCTTGGAGATACGAAAATTCTCTTCTATTATTAAAAAAAAATATTTCACGAGTGAGTGAAGCGAACTGGGAAATAGTTTTCCACAATCAATAATTTTGTCTCCAAGATTGCAGTCAAATTGCCTAAACCTTCTGAAAGCCATTACATGGCACTGGATGACAGAACTCGTCCACAAGTGATGGTAGATACCAGTCCACTCAGCAGTGAACAAATCAGCGAGTATGCCTCTCTTAATCAATACACACTTTCCTGGGAGATTGCTAGAGAAAATGTGACGGTGAGGCAGATAGTTGGAAAAGGTGCTTTTGGGCAGGTCGCCAAGGCAGCAGTCGTGAAGCTACAAGGAAGAGCCAAGAAGACACTCGTAGCTGTTAAAATGTTGAAAGGTAGGAAATGAATAATCAGGTTTACTTGGTAATTGAACTGACCTACGAGTCTGTCCAAATTGTTCTGTTTTGTTTCAATTTGTTTTTGCTTTGATTTTGATAATATGCTTTTGCATCATTTCCGAGCTCTTGTTTAGAGTAATCACATTCTTTATGGCTGGTCCGCAGTCATATCCATAGCCTTAAGCAGTCAACTCTAAATGTTTGTTTTTGTTCTAGTTGATGTAGCCATCAGTGGAATTTTAAGATGAAATGTATATTTTTCTTCTTAAATGACGGTTACATTTTAGAACCTTGCTGCTTTACATTCACAAATAATAGCGCCTCAAATGTGATGCATGGTTGGGTGGAATGATATCTATATATCTATTTGCCCGTCCGTCCGTCCGTCCGTCTATCCATCTATCTTTTTACCCATCTGTCCATCGAGGAATTTATTTATCCATCTGTATACGTTTATCTGTGTAATGATACAGATGAAAGATATGATTGTGATGTTATGTGAAATGTCTTTTTGACGATATTGATCGAAAATCATGTTGCAGAAAACGCTTCTGAATCAGAGAAAAAGGATTTGTTATCTGAACTTGAATTAATGAAACAACTCAAACCTCATCCTCACGTCATCAAACTTCTTGGATGCGTCACCAAATCTGGTAAATAAAGCCGTGGATGTTCATTATCAGACTACGATTAGGCAAAATTAGGTTTTAAAAGTATCGATATTTTGGTTCTTCAGCGTCAGATATCTTTCTTTTTAATTTATATAATACTTACCTTACCTTAACATCTTACCCCTTTACAAGTGATTTTTAAAGTTAAGAATCTCTTGGCCTCGTTGCTTTCAAATTGAATTTAGAAGAATTGTTACAATTATCGAGTTGTGCGGTAGCTGATATTTTCATTTCTTATAATCGTTGAATAAACGTCGTACCCTTCCAAGTGGCTGCGGCGTTTATTGGAGGGGGGGGGGGGGGGAGGCATTTATTGGTAGTTTTGCTTCCATCTGCGGCAGATAATTGAGTATTGGCGCCACCTTGTTATTTCTCCTAGAGCCACTGATGGTATTGATCGAATATGTTCCTTTTGGGGATCTGCTGGGTTACCTGAGGAAGAGCCGTGGATTAAATGATACTTACTACAAAGACCCAGATATCAAACCGCAAACAAATCTGACGTCAAAGCAGCTGATGAAGTTTGCTTGGCAAGTCGCTGATGGAATGTCCTATTTGTCATCGATACCTGTGAGTGATGCAATTATTCTTTGAGTGACGTGGTCATAGAATAAGGCCCCATTTGTCTTCCAATAAACCTCACGTTTTATTGACTCCTGGACTCATTGCCAAGGATGTCATCCCATGTCAGCTGAGGCATCCTCATCTGTCGTTTCGTTAGAGGGCGTTTTCAAAAGTAACGTTTTTCTTTGTCGAAGGTTATTCATCGGGATCTTGCAGCTCGTAATGTGTTGGTGGGAGAAGAGGAAACGTGCGAAGTGACGGACTTTGGAATGGCTAGAGACGTGCAAGAGGACAACATTTACGAAAGAAAAACCAGGGTATGAATGATTCAGTTTAAGGAAAAGACTAAATGTTCTTAAGGATTTTGAGACTGAAGATACCTCACTGGCGTGACTGCTCAAAAGCAAGTACAGGATATCCTGTTCAGTTTAAAGGAAATCTCATTACTTTGTTCTCGCCATTTGAAGCATTGGTATTTTTAAGGACCACGCCAACTCCAAGTAATTTTCCTTCTTTTTAGGGGCGTCTCCCTGTAAAATGGACTGCAATTGAGGCGTTGCTTTACGGAAAATATTCTACAAAGAGTGATGTGTGAGTACAAGGACGACATGAAAACTGCATTTAGGCTTTTTTTGCACTTAGGCTAACGAGGCATCAAGCAGGATGACCGTTTTACCGTGTCCCTCCCCACCTCCCCCTTCCCCTTACCCCCCCACCTTCCCCTCCCCTCCTCACCTAAGATGTTTAAATTACTTTTTCCCGCGGTCAAGTAAGTTCATATCCTTAAATTCATTCCGTTTGTTTTACAGTTGGAGCTACGGAGTTCTCCTCTATGAGATTTTCACGATTGGTAAGTTACAAGGCTGATTATTTCAGCCTCAGTAATTAAGGTAACACGAAGTCATTAAGTAAGCAGTGTATACCAGTCTCTGTAGAATTTGACAAGATAAATTGGTTTTTATGAACTGAGTTGATGATGTAAATTGGCCAAGGTAAGGAGTTTGAAAGCTGACGTTTGAAGCGTCAGCCCCTCGTCATTTTCTCCGACAAAAGGCTAACACTCGAAACTTCAGCTTTGAAACCCATTACGGTGGCCAATTTACATTATCAACTCAGTTCGTAAAACCAAATTATCTTGTTGTACTCCCTTGCCGACGCAGCACCACAGTTTCATTAGAAACCTATTCCCTTAATTCACCTGTAGAATTTGTTATTGGCCATAGCAGGCCAGCTTGGATTGCCACAATCGCTGGTCTTTGCCGGAAACAAATTACTAATGGTAGAAGAATGATATTGTTGTGTTGAAATAGAAATAACTACGTAGAGCCTTTCGTTGTACAGTGTTTTAACATTAGCTGCTCCAATTCAGGTGGTTCACCGTATCCACGAATGGACGGAAGAAAAATTGCAAACTTACTTCAAGAGGGATACAGAATGCCTAAACCACAACATGTGGATGATAAGTTGTATGTTGATATCGTATTGTTGTTATTGTTCTTTTCTAATGGCTCTTATCGTATAGAAGTATTTCTCTTGCTTTTGTTCGAGTTGTTGTGCGCCTCATTATTTCCCCGTTTTTATTTGTTGATCCAGCCGAACGAAAAGAAATGAGAGATGAAGTAGCTTATCACGAGTTTATGGCACATGTATGGATCGTTTCAGTGTCCTTTATTAAAGAAACATGGAATTTTTAAATTAAAAAGGTTGTTCGTCACGAATAGGTCAGCCTGTTTCTAATTTAATAATATACATGAAAAATTACTCAGTTCTGATTGGTTAAAATAAATGCAATTTTCAGGTAATTCGGTGCAGAAGAGAGTCAATTCAGTGCTGAAGAGGGTTAATTCAGTGCAAAGAAAGTAACAAACCAGACATTCTGATTGGACAAGGTCAATGTCAAGGTCAATGTCACTTGCAGGGTTTGAATAAATTATTTTTGCACGTGATGCCTGCGCTTTTCTTCTGCATAATTACGATAAGCTACCTCGTATTTTTTCATGTATATTATTAATACATAATCACATAATTTTTCTCGTGCAATTTGGAATAAATAAGCACTTGTAAATGTTTTCAAAGACCACAAATTGCACTCGTCCTACGGGCTCATGCAATTTTGTTAGTCTTTGAAAAAATTTACTCGTGCTTATTTATTCCAAATTGCACTCGAAGTCATGTGATTACCTATACAAACTTTTCCTTGATCGCAGCATTTTTCGCGTCAAAGACGCTTCAGCCAAGGTCTAGGCCACCAATGACATACCAAGAAATTTAAGACGTCCTTGTGTTTTAGGTATGGCATTATGACAAAATGTTGGAAAGACGACCCTAACTTAAGGCCATCTTTTGAAAATTTGAGGAACGAACTCAAAGGAATGGAAAACCAGCACAAGGTAGAATTGTTAAGTTTACACAGAGACCTTCTCTGGTTTTGGTCTTTTCAAAGTTTGATTGTTAGAGTCTTCCACCATCAACTTTACTTGTGAACTGCTTCACCATGAAGGCTTCGAAACATAGTTTATGGTATCAATTCATTTCGCCTTCGAGCAGTTTTTAATTGAGTATAGAAAGTGATCCTGAATTGCTTTGGTTTTGGTTACTTCACTCTGTGATTGGTCTAGAAAGTTTATACCACCGTCCCAACCAATTAAATGCAAAACTAAAACCAACCCCGACTTGATCACAGACGTTTTCCCGCGCTTCAAGCAGCTGGGTCAACTACTTTTTACTTTCTCGTTGGCTGATAATGTTGTCAACCTATGTTCTGATAGATAGTTGTGAGTACTTTTTTTTTATGATATTGTTTGCTCTCATTTTTTTTTTCTACAGGGGTTGATAAACTTAAAAAATTACGACGATCGACTCTACGTTAATGTTGACGATCTAGCCGAGTAAGCGAGTGAATTCTCAATCAAGAAAGGATGGAGTGCTGAAAATTGTGATCTTATATATTTCACATTAACCCGCAACAATACTCACTTCTCCTTGGGGAAATAATTGTTAAATACAATTTTTTAGTTAAAATATTTATTTCCTTTTAAACTGTGCTTACAAATCCACACAATAATTATTCCAATATATTTTACAAGGCATGATAACTGTTGCAGCCGTCGTTTTGTAATTCAAATTTCTGAGATTTTGATGAACGTGATAAAACTCATCATCTGACACACTTGGGCGGGTTCGTCTTTCAGAAGTAAGAAGCACATATTTGGGGGCTGAGTTTGTGTGTGTGTGTGTGGGGGGGGGGGGGGGGATGGGGGGTTGGGGCGGCGCACAGTTTTTACGCCCCATCAAAGTAACGACTTTCTTCAGTCTATATAGTTCTCCTGTGAAGATTAATTTGTCAGCTATCAGCACAAGGCCTTACTTACACACCCAGAAAATGATTTGACTTGACAGATAATGATAAAACTTCTATCCCGACTTCAAACCCTGCGGATTTCGAAAATTATACGCTTCTCTGAATTAATGAAAATTATTCATTATTATGAGGCTTAGAGAACAGAAACAAGGAAATGAACAAGTATAGTTGCAATAGAAGACGAAAATTGTACTTATGATGTTGAAGCGTCGATGAAAGTTCTTATAAACTGGCTATTTAACTCGTGTGGCAACATTGATTTCTCATTGGTTGATGATGATGATGATGATGATGTTAACCTATGTTCTGATTTATAGTCGTGATGACATAATAATTTTGGGTTTTTCGACACTCAATGGGGAACTGCTCAATCTGGTATAAAGTATATCACGGACGCAAGTCCTACCTAATTCCGAAGGTATCTACAGTGATAAAAGTCCTTATGTACGCACAGCCAAGCATTCCTAACATGACGTTTGCAGTGCCATTGCAAGTTCCCGTAGAGTAGAGCCGCGAGGTCTCGAAATAGACTTTCTCATTGGTTGATGATGATGATGATGATGATGATGTTAATCTATGTTCTGATTTATAGTCGTGATGACTGAATAGTTTCGGGTTTTTCGACACTCAATGGAGAACTGCTCAATCTGGTATGAAGTATATCACGGACGCAAGTCCAACCTAATTCCGAAGGTATCTACAGTGATAAAAGTCCTTATTTACGCACGGCCAAGCATTCCTAACATGACGTTTGCAGTGCCATTGCAAGTTCCCGTAGAGTAGAGCTGCGAGGTCTCGAAATAGACTCCTTTTGGAGCTTAAAATGAATTTATGGCTGGAAAATAGCAACTTTAGTAATCTTTCTGACCTTAAGTGAGGCTTTGCGACATAGGGGACAATTTTTAACAGCGGTAAATATTAGTTTTAAGTCCTTATAAGTCTAAAAGCGCTTTCATTTTTGCCAACTACGCGGGTCTTAACTATGCCCCTTACAGCCCCAGTCCCCTTACCGTTGACTCTGACACCAAATTAAACATGGCCGGTTAAATAAACGATGGCGAACTTAACTCGCCCTTATAAGACGCCTGCACTGCAGACTTTGAAAAAGAATAATGATAGAACCGACGTGCAATGGTAAAACAATCGTAATTAAATAAAATAAGAGAAGCTAGAGTTGCTCCCGGCTGCGCCTCTAGTAACTCCTACGCTTCTCTCGTGCTCTCCAAACTTCCCGCTGGCATCCGGAACTCGATACACGCACGCTAAGAAACCAGTTCTTTATGAATTGCATTTTCGACATGTCCTCTTTGTAGGGTTGGAAAAAAAAATGAAGGAAGGATCGAAAGCTTGACAGAGCATAAAATAATTTCAACGTACTTTTGATCTTTCCTTTTTTTCCGCCCAAACTAGCACCCCACCGAACCAGCTCTGGTACTTACTTAGTTACTCACTTCTTTACTGACACACCCATTGATACAGAGCTTTACTGGTTATGGCCAGTAAGGGTCAGTAAGCTCAAAAACTG
>NC_142525.1:14419815-14529815 GCF_964205215.1 Stylophora pistillata
TTCTGCTCTTCTGCTTGCCAGGCGAGCGGTGCTGCGACAGTTGTCTTTTTCATTGAGTTGCAAACTCGGGACAAAATCCTCAGGCCAAAAAACAGCGTAGTTTGCTTGTAATTTACATCTTTTCGTTCCTCTTGTGGTTGTTAGTGAATTCATTAATGTACGATTTACGTTTAATACAGGTTTTTCAGAACCTGTCTGGTTTTGCTAATATCGATAAGCTGGCATCAAAATGTATTGGGAAGTTGTGAGGCTCACAACGCCCCCATTCATTTTAATCCCGAGGTTTTCCAACCAGTTTCGATTGAAGTCCTTTCGTACTTTCAGTAACAAAGGGACCTCTGCATGATGCTAATACGAAAAGTTCATCGAGATCAGTGAACCATTTCTTGATACAGGGTAATCTTTTTTAATGTCTTTGTCCATTCTTATATTTTAGAAATATGTTAGAGCAACAGCGAACCTTTTTGACTTGACACAGCAGCCTCATCTAGACACCCTTAGGGTTGGGAGAATTCTAGAAAGAACAGGAGAAAAGTTCTCAGCACTGCGTAAAGATAAAAATGCTGATAACTTAGGAACTGAACAATACTTTCAAACAGACCTGCAGGTTGCTTCCCCATAGGAAAGCTTTGATTTTCGCGATCCAGACAATGATCAACGCGAGCATAAACAGGAGGTCTAAAAGTGAATTTCCTAAAACGCCTTCAAACCTCCTTAAACATAACAAAAAGTAAAGTTGACCGTATCAATCCCGGAAGTCTTCGAACAAAGACTTAAGTCAGCGACACACACAGCGACTTTACAAGCCGATCGAGGCAATTGGCGAAAGTCGCTATGTGTACGGTGGGATGATAGCGAGTTTCGTCGATCGCTGCGATCGGCGAATTTGTCATGACAGATATCGGAATTTTTATACGCCGATTACGACGGTCAAGTTCGACGCAATCGGTGAATAAAATCGCTAGGTATGTCCCCGGCTTTACTTCCGCTTTTCGCCCATTTTGATCCCTCAGGTTCTGCTCTGAGAATAATTACAACTATAAATTATTTTATGATCCGAAAGGAGACGGAGAAACTGAAAGAAGCGGAATCAAAATATTTCTTCTCGAGTAGGCTACAACTAAGGGCTCGTCATCTCAATCCTAATCCTTCAAAAAAGGAAAATTTCTAGACATAATTTTTCTATTTCATGAAGTAATTTTGCATATTTAGATTGAAAGGCTTCGTTAGGTTCTGGGCCGTTTTTAAAACAACTTATCAATCGGGCGTGTTAGTCCTTTTCTCTCTTCCTTTTCTTTTACCCACACATTCTTAAACCAATCAGAACCTTCATCTAAAACACCGTCATTATTCAATAGCCAATCAGTTCTCGTTTTATTTCTGTCCTCGCTAGCTTCTTCGTCGTTTATTTGTAGCGATTATTTTTCCATGTGGTGTACTCATCTTTAGGCACGAAGGATATTCCTAAAATGATTCGTCATTTGAAATTTGTCTTTATATGGATTTCACTCATACCTCAACTCACAGGTATCGCAATTAACCTACATTTGTACTCATATCTTTATTGTCTACTTTCCTTCTTTCGTATCAGAACTCGGATCATTGTAAGGCTTCATTTAGAGTAATTTCATATTGACCGCAGCAGATTGTTGAACCTTTTAGAATGTATACGGTGTTTTAATTCAAAATCAGAGGAAAGCCAATCTTGTTTCGCTGAAATCATAAGCATGAATCGTAGTATCATAACTACAATTTAAAATAATTTATTTCTCCTTCAGATGGCGGAAGTGTCACGTGGTATGAACCTGCTCCTGTTAGGACTACATCGAATCCAGCTGACGTGCTCCCTGTTTTCATTGTACCGGTTTATGAAGGGAAACCTGCTACACTGAACTGGAGCTACAGTCTGACGTTAGGTCTAGATCTTGGTGGAATAAGATTCAAAAATGTTCGCCTAGTCAAAATTAACTCAGATGGTTCAGCTGGTCCAGTTGGTGATAATTTTCCGAGATGGCTCAGCGTAAGCTCAACTATAGGAACAGTTTCTCTGTCTATCTCTGCAGTGACTGTTGCGGACGATAAGGCTAATGGAGAATTTAGCTGCGAGGTAGTGGATTCCAATCTTGATACTTGGAAACGAGCTATTCAAGTGCAAGTCTTAGTGTTGCTGACTTCTAGAGAGACACACGTCAACTTTAAAATATTGTTATCCGCATACGTCATTTTTAGTGTTAGAGTTTCTCAGCGAAAAAAACTTCGTTAATCCTCGCGGAGAATTCATATCATTAATTGGAGTTAATGTTACTAAATTTGTGCATGACACAATGGGCGATCAGATAACGGCTTATTAAACGACTATCTCGGTCTTTATATTGAGAGATTTTAGGTCGCTAACTCATTCTATATATTGTACGATTTTAATCCATTAACAAACGGCTTAAAATCTCCCAATAAATATAACACACTGAACGAAATGAAGTCGCTAGTTAACGGCCTAAGATCTCCCAATAAATATAACAGACTGAACGAAATTAAGCCGTTAGTTAACGGCCTAAAATCGTACAATAAATATAACAGACTGAACGAAGCTAAGCCGCTTAACCCTTGCGGAATGGATCTTGGAATTCCTAGGAATTCTTAAGAATTACTTGGAATAAGAGTTGTGAATTTTCACGGTAATTCAGACCGGGAATTCCCAAAAAGCCTAGAAATTCCAGAAAAAACCTAGAAATCTCAAAAAAACCTAGAAATTCCCAAAAATTCCACGTTCAGAAGCCAACAGGACTTGGAATTCCTAAGAATTCCAACTCAGAGCACCGATGACTTCCCTGAAATTACTGTGAATCTTAAAACTTGCTGGAAACTCCAAGGAATTTTTTAGGAATTTCTAGGAATGTTTAAGAATTACTGGGAATTTTAAGTATGCTTCAAGGCAACTAATATCAAATAAATACGTGCATTAACTCCCAAATATAAATTCAAGTAGTCAATGAAATTTATTTACATGCTTAAAGGATCCCTTCCAACCACAATACCCTGCGCGCCCAAACAGAAAAAATAATTAAGAAATAACTAGTCAAATAGAAAGAACAATAAATTTGGACCGCGATTGAGGAAATTCAAGACCTCAGCGAGGCAAATGTACTCGGATGAACGAGGATTTCTTTCCACTTCACGACTTGTCCAATACCGAATGGCAGAGAAAATGGCGGATTTCACATATCGCGCGCGCAATGTATTGTGGTTGGAAGGGATCCTTTAACTCAGGTTTACATGTTAATTGTTTGCTTTTGTATATTAACATCAGCATGTAGTAATATTAGGACGAAATTTCTTTTTCTTTTCTTGAAAACTTCGTAAAAATTATCCTCAATTACAGCTATTCATTTGAAATAGTCCTAGTAAATCAGTAAATTTGGTTTGACGAAAATTGTGAATGAAATCTGTTGATTCTTTTTCATGAAATGCAATAACTTGGGTTATGTTTATTGCAATTAATACTATCGGTCAAAAAATAGTCTTGAAAGAAGTCATTTAATTTGGGAAGATGATACAAATAAGATTTTATCTTTTCCTCCCTGAGTCAGGCTTTGACTTAATTTAATGTGGTTGTAACTACTTTGGATAAAACTCTAGTGTGTTAAAATTCAAATGTAAGCTGTCAAGCAGCATCTTCATGCTATGTTGTTCGTTTTTGTTGATTCTGCAAGTTGAAATTAGAGATTTCGTCTCAATTTTGACTGAGCCCTCTTGGGCGTGAAGGGCTTAATTACAGTTAGATAATTGATTTTTTGAAATTAAATTCTTGTTGTAACTGTAATAATTAATTGCAATGAAGTTATCCCTAACTGCTGACTAAGTATCTGTTTGTCTTTTTCTGCTGGGCTTGCAGCTTGCAAATTTCAAAACGCGACATAAACAATCCTGAAACCTTTAGCCTACTGATAGATTTATTTCATTGTAAAGCATAAGCTTAAGAAACTGTGGCATGCATGTGACCGATTCGATTCTCAGGTTTGATCACGTACCAAATATCGCAATTTGTACTCACCACGAACTTTCAGAATCCGTAGCTTTATAAATGGCCGCTCGACCCTTGTATCGGCCAGTCCATATCACTGTTACGTTGTCCCTTCTTTTAACTTCACGGCGCCAACGACTTGCTTCTCACTAATACAACACTCACACTATTCTCGTTCTCCCATTGAACAACGGTAAAATACATCTTTTGAGATGTCATATTAAGCAAAACAGTCGAGAAAAGAAATAACTTAATGCACGAGCGATCAACGGATGAAAAGTACATTCAAAGATGAGCGCCAAGTGGAATTATTACACTAAAAACAATACTGTTTCTGATATTAACTTAAATTGTAACTTGAACTTCATAACATGACTATAGATACCACTGACCTCTTAAAATCAAATCCATAATACCCATTTGGTATCCTCTGCCAAGACTTTGAATAGCTTATTCATGGAATTTTTTTCTAACACAACACCATCTACTTTCTTTGAAACCCATTAACATTCTAGTAAGAAATGAACCACCATCGTCCAGCTTGGTGATATCCGCATATACAATGTACTGCTAAGACCTTTTAAGAGTCTATTTCAACAACAGGGGTCTATAACAATAACAGAATATTCAAAATTGTTGACACAGAGGTTTCAATAAGAGGTTTTTACCATCTGAGAGTCCTATAAAACTAACCCCTTGCCTAATTGTAACCAGCTCTGAAAACATGAATAGTAAGTATTAAATAACAATGTCAGCTAAATAAAATTAGCCACTTTTCAACATACTGTAGCAAAAACTTGTAAAACTAGTTAGCTTTTGTCGTTTTGTTCATTGACATTGTTCATTTTGCTCATTGTGCTTAACTGGCTGCCAGAAATCGTTATTCAATTACCTCTGAAGTGGTTGGCATACAGGAATTTTACAAGTACCAACTGAAAACTAACCAACTCACTCAAGAAGTCCCAAAACTTCTTCCCTGCTGAGAAATCTGAAGGGTGCAGGTCCAATAAGTCTGTCCATGTCAGTTTGATAAACATTTTTCCATCCACTTTATTGTCCATGTGAAGAGGAATAGACAGGAGATTCTAATATGCAATGAAACAAACCATAAAATAAAAAAGAGCTGCACAATCATGACTCTTTACTCATAGAAGAGTCTAGCTTGGATGACTTACATTTATAACACTGCCCATCTCCCTCCTGTTTTGATATCTGCAATGCATGCGTGGTCACAAAGTTAGTCCCCTCCCCTCAGCAAACCCGGTAAGAAATGGACTAAATTAATTTTTTGGGTTGGGGGGGGAGGGTGGGCAGTCTCATCTCCTATCTCACCCCTGCCTCAGCGCCTCCACAAAATAAGAGAAAAATATTCTTGCCCTAACAGAAGACTGGAAAAACATGCCTTGCATGTGATCGCTAAAATGATTCAGGGACATTCAAAACCACTTAAACATAGCATTGTTGCACATGTTTAGTATTGAAATGGTAGATTATGTATATTTTTATCCTCTCAAAATTTTTCATCTGACTGTTTGGATTTCATAGTGCTGAAAATCTAGTGATCCAAAAATTATAGGAATCAAAAATTGCCTTCTAGAAAATTTACATAAAGCAGAATAATGATCACCGTCGACTAAACGATTGAGAAGTGAGTCCCTTTCTTGAGCAAAAGCATCAAAATAAACTATGAACAGCCGGGATCAAATCATATTGGAATGTAAAATTGCAAAAATTCAGTCAAAAACAATTCCATGTAAGCAGCCACAAGTTTTAACTCCGTGAACTATTAATTTAACGCATCTGCAACCAAAGCTTTTCGGAAAAAATCGATGAAGATGAGTGAATAATAAGCGCCAAACTTGGGCAGGAAATTAATGCCCTCCTGAGTGCGCAGAATTCATCGCCAAACAGAACCGCTAAAGAACATACCTTCAATAATGCGACACTGCTCTACAAGTAAACCTTTCCTCTTCAAAAAGTCTGACAATTCTTTGTTCGTAAACGCCTGTAATTCTTCCTTGCTTGTAAGAGATATTGACATTGCAACCTCCTCATCTTCCATCTTTCCGACTGTGCACACCAAACGTGCTCTACACTGTCACATGACCCTGTTACACGTCACTTTCGTCCAATGAAAGGGACGTATTTTTCTTGTAACTTAAAAGGTATCAATGTATGCAGAACGCAAAGAAAATGTCCTGGAATTGTGCTTTCTGTGTCTACTCGACTCTGTTGCTACATCTTCTGTTAACTCATATAAATAGTAGAAGATCTCTAATTCATAAGATTTTAATGTCTAGTAACAAGATAAATATTGTCTTGAAACTAGATCATTATTGGCACTAGTTTTAAGGTTTCTATGATCTACATTTTTTTTCAGATCTTAGTGGCTTAAAACTAGTTTTGCTATTCTTAGAATGGGACTAACAATCCTAGGTTCAAGACTAATATTCTTGAAATAAGGATTTCTACTTTAAGAGGGAAAGGAGAAAAAATCCCATGTGGAAGAAACAAAAAATATGCAGTAAGGGAAAAAACTCAAACTTTGGATTCACGTCAAGATAAATAAGAATAAATGGTAACTCATGTGATCAGAGGATTAAAAAATTTCCTCACAGTAATATTTATGTATTCATGATAACATTGTGGCAAAACAACTATCAAATAAACTGCAGTGTTATACAACGATTCTCAGCCCTTAAAAAAGGTGCAGCAACTTGCAAAGAGATTTGATAATTTTCTCAGGGGTGTTTGATATTGCCAATCAAATGCTGACATGTCCCTTGCCTTTTGTGCTACTCTATCATGATGATAAATGAATGGGAAAGCCTTCACCATTCCTAATGAGATGTGTTTTGTCAAAATTTCTCAGACTTTGGCAGTTAAAAGAAAAAAGGTGAATGACAATTTCTATTTCAACTCTTTAATTTTTCAACTTAAAAGCGGCTTAAGCATGCCACTGCAAAACTTAGTGAATGCCGATCAAGTGTGAGCAGCCCTAATCCCTTTTGGTGAGACTATTTGTCATTCCAGGTAGAAGGTCTTTACTTCTTGTGCCAGTCAGGCTTCTTTTTTACTTGGACTAGCTTCTCTCCTTTCTATCTTTCTCCATTTGCATTGTAGTTTTAAATGCAGAGAGAGAGCAAAGATCTCCACCAGCGACCAAAGTTAGCAGATGGTTATGTGATTGATATTCAAGGACCAGAATGTTTTGCCAGAAGAAATCCTTTCAGAAGTCATTTATGTTGACATGCTATAATTGGCTATTCACTCTAACTTTGAAAGGCTAAATAATTCAGTTCTAAAATGTTTTTGTAAATAACTTGTGTGCATTTAACATTTTCCGAAATTTTTAATGTTATAGTAATGCATGGTTAGTTTGACATGATAGAAAAAGAGCAAAATTGCATAGGGTTAGTCAATTTCACACAGTAACAATTTTGATGTCAAGTTTTAAGCCGCTTGAACTTGGTACAGCAATGCCCTCTGATGTTTCTGGTTGTGTGCCAGCAAGAAAGTTGCTTATGAGTGTAAACCACGAGCCCTTATCCAATTCAGAGAGATTTTTTGTCATTTCTCTCTGAGTTTCTCTTGCAATTTCTCTAATTTCTTGCTTTGTTTTATCTTTCTCCATTCATATTCTACTTTTACATGCAGATATTTAGCAAAGATCACGATATAGAATTGAGAGTAGGAGATGTTTTTTGCAATGAAATCAAGAACCAGGATGTTTTGCTGCAAAAAAAGAAAACTCTCAGGAGTGACTTATGTTGACAATATAACTGGCTACATTGTATTGACATTTTGCTGGCCTAAAGCCTCTAAAAATTCAAAAAATGTTTTTTTTAAATAGCTCCAGTGGGTCTCAATATTAATTTTCACAAAACTATTTCCTGGAAACTGTGGTTAAAATATTAATGCTCAGTTAAGGCTGAGAAAAGGATTCCAAGAAATTAGTTACCTTATGAAGACCAGTCCACCAAATTTTTTAAGGCAGACATTTGTGCATAGTGAAGCACTCATTTCTTGTATTAATTGCACAATCTTAATGTATGTGAATTTCATTTGCATGTAGAAGGTTTACAAGGAACATTTAGAATTGTAGCTAAAAATGTACATGCCTTTCAGTTATCCTTGAAGTTTACTTGTGATTGTTTTAATGCCCCAGTTCCAACAAACATCTCTGGATTTAATGGTAGTACAACAGTTCTTAAAGGCAACAACTTGCAGTTAACCTGCGTAGCAGTGGGTAGACCAGAACCAAACATCACCTGGACCAAAGAGGAGACGGGGAACCAAGGAAATACTGATGTGTTATCTAAAGGAAAGGTGCTGACCATAACAAAGATCAGCAGAAATGATTCAGGAACATTCAGCTGTACAGCATATAATGGTTTTGGTAAAGCAGAGAGCCAAACAGTTTACGTAAAGGTTACTTGTGAGTATGCATTGAAAAAAATTTGACTATTAAGTAAATGTTGTACAGAGATGCATTTTCCATTTATCTCTTATGTTGTAATGTGTACTGTCAATTACATGTACATGTATTGATGTTTAGCTAGGTACATCCCTGTAGGGCTCCCAATTAAATTTTTTTAAAAAATGTATTTTTGGGGACCTTTAATTGTGAAATGGTTTCCATAACCAAATTTGGTTGTGTTGCATGGTCGTTCTGATTTCTTGTTAATAGATTAGGCCCTCTTGAGATGCCATTCCATAAACTGACAGGCTTCATGTTTCATCAGGGTTTCCAAATACTTGAAAACAGTAGGAGTAGCTTGTGCTTTCATCAGTTTTCTGGTGTTTGGAAACCATGATGAAATGCTTGCCCATGTTTATGAAATATTACTTCTTGGTATTCATGTGATGTCCTCTGAATTAAAATATAAGGAATTATCAATCCTTTGGAGATAAAATAGTTTTTAGAACAGCTGAAGACTTATCTTTTCACAATTTTTCAGTTTAATGGGGTTTTTTTGTCTAGTGATAAAAGTAAGGTTGAATTTTCTTCACTTTTGCATGGCACAATATTATAATGACAGCCGAGAATGCTGTCACTCCGAGTAAAAAAGGTGACTTTTCTGATGAGGTTTTGTAATTTGAACAGTCCTTGTGAGAGACCCGTGGAGTACTCATGGAAATGTCTACAATCCCTTAGAAAACAACTACAAGCTTTTTGTAGCAAAACTCAATGACAAATGTTTTTGTTAGCTTTGGGCTGCCATATTTTTACCCCTCGTGGTGTCTCCATACCAATCCTTATAAATTGTAGTTAAACATTTCTTCAGATTTCTTCTGTATAATACATCGCACAGACCTGAATCATTGCAAGACTGTTTGAATAGTCATCTTATTTCATCTCTTTAATTATTGACTTTATTTGTTGAATGGTTTTGATGATGGTGATGTGAGTGTCACAGTGAAAACCAGCAATCCCTTTATAATTTTTTATAAAATAATGGAGTTACATGTAGTAGCTGGTAGGAGGATGAGAAAGGCGACGATGCTGCTAGAAATATGCAGGATATACTTGGAAGTAGTCCTTTGTCTAGAATTTTAGTTTTCACAAATTTCAATCTTATGCGGTGTAACTAAATGGAATCAACATGGTTTAATATAATTATTTGCTTGCCTCTGGTTGTGACGCATCCTGAAAATTAGAAATACCATCGAAACTTTTAAGAATAAAAAGCCTCCTGAAAACATATTCATGTTTTCATTGCTCGGAGAATAGAAGTATTCAGACAGCTTGTGTACTCTTTGAAGATTACAGACAGTGGTACCTTAAGCCTCCTAACACAACATTAACTTAATTTCAAGAGGGGTTTCCATCAACAGAAGTCAGCAAATACCTCCCAGCACAAAGTAGCTTAGGGGTTTCACTAAGCCACTGTCTGTGTTAGCAAATATGTTCAGTTGATGCTTATTTCAAAATATTAAACAATCCAGTTTAACATAATTATATGGTAAGGTCTGAACCCAAAAATTTGAAATCACATCTCAATAGTTTACCGAGTGTCAATCTGAAAAGGTTTTTTGTTTATACATAGACAGGTAAAAACGAGCGATATAATATCCTGACATTTCGGCGACTTCATGACGCCATTATCAAGGGTACAAATGAAAATAAAATGAACAAATGCGAGTTCAAGAGTTACAGCTAATTTGCATAGGGGGGGTGCATAGGACCTCCCCTATGCGAATTACTTGTAACTCTTGAACTCACTTTTGTTAATTTTCTTTTCATTTGTACCCTTGATAATGGCTTCATGAAGTCGCCATAACGTCAGGATATTATATCGCTCATTTTTACCTGTCTATGTATTACTAAATCTTTGTTAATACGTTTTTTGTTTAATTCTTGAATATTATGAAAATTTAATTACCAATAATATATTAAACATGCATCACTCTATGAATAGTCAGGAGATCATCCAGTTAACATCCAGACAAAAGCAGTTTACATACAATTGGAATCACACTATAAAGAACTTTTTGCAAACCCATGTAAATCAGCCCAACTACATAACATCAGACTAGAACAAGAATAACCTTTTGTTTGTATTGTACTGGTATGATTGGACCCCATTGGGTTTGAAGGCAATTCACTCAGATGCATCTTTTTGTAGATGTTGTTTGTTAATCTGATTTGTTATTTTCCATTTTGATTTACAGATCCAGCCAAGATTCTTACCAGTAAATTTCAAGCTGAGTATATCGTTGGTTTGAACCAAAGTGTCACTCTTAACTGTACAGCAGAAGGGAAACCTCCGCCTACAAATGCTTGGACTCCATGTGGATCAGGACAAGTTTGTGACAAGAGTACACTTGATCTTTTAAATGTCTGTAATGATGTGAACTATACCTGTGAAGTGGCCAATATACATGGAAATGATTCAAAAACTGCCAATGTTTGTAAGTTATATTGCATGTAGTCATGAATGAATTATGCAGTTGTACTGTTAAGCTTGATACATGCACCAATGTGACATTTTTTGGTTGGGTTCTCAGAGTTGAACTGGGGGTTAGCCTGTGAGGTTGCAGAGGCCCAAATCATGCTTCCACTTTTTCTTGGTGCATATTTATCTGTTTTTGAATGATTGCATCTGAGTAAAATATTGATGATTCTATCACATGTAAAAATACAATGAAAGCATTGCAGTAATTTTAACTTCAGGTGCTTTATGGCTGTGAGTATCATAAGTAGGGCAAACAGCTATAACCCCAGGGTTTCTGAGACACTGCAAAAACTATAATTGTGTTGGATTTTTATTTTGGGGGGGGATTACACTGTAGAATGTTGTTTTCTTTCATCTTCTATTCATTGCATGCTGAGAAGCTTTTTTACATCGATTTCACAATGCTTTCAAAAGCTAGAGCAGGAGAATGACATCTTGTTACCTCTCGACATTTACCCGATGATCTACTTATAGTTTGTAAGTAGAAGATTAGTCTGATATGAGTGACTGTGTAACCCTAAATTGTTTCACTTAAATTAAAGAGATTTTTTGAAACTTTAGTCTGACTGTCACTCTTGTTAATGCTGAAGAGAAAAGGCCAATTAATGGAGTATGTGTATTTGATTAACAATATCACAAACTGTCATTGGTAAACAACTACTACATTCCACCAATGAAAATAATGATTAGGAGTTAACTAGTGCCCAGGATCACATAAGCTATGGTAAAAATACTAGTTGTTCTTATAACAAGTGGTATACCAATACAGAAAGCAACAGACTCCTCAATTGTCTGGTAAAATAAGGTGAAATAACCTCAGAAGGGGCTCAAAGTTTCCAGAAATCCCATTTTGCTAAAGGAATACTGGTATCAATAAAAATTTTTAGTAAGTCTTTTAACAATGATTTTTCTCCTACTTTTCAGACATTGGAGGAGATGTGATTAACACAACAATTATCCTCAAAACTGACTCTTGTAAAGATGGACTAAACAAATCGTCAGTAGAAGAGGCTGTGCATATAACTTAGATATTGCCTACAAAGCTACAGTATTCATAAAATATCTACTGGATGTCTACAAGGTTATGCCTGTGTTGAACTTAACTTGATGTGTTAAGTTTTGTATCATAATTGTTCTGATTTTTGATTACTCCAGGGTCAGAGAGTGATGTGCTGGTTGTGTAATGATGAAAAGGAAATTCAGCTACTAGAGAGAATGTGTGTTAATGTTAAATCTACAGTGTTTCTAAAATTTCTAGGTCGCACTCAGTCTGTCAGAGTTCTTTAAAATCTTGAGCTTAAAACGCTCTTCACAACCTCCATGATTATTCATTTTTTGCTCTTGCTCTGTATTTAGGGAAATAATTGATTTGGTGCTTTTTTCACCAAAAAATATGAAGAAGGTAACAAGAAGAAGAACATTCATTCATTGAAGTGGCATTCTTTGAAGAGACAGACTCACTAAGTTGCTCATAGACTTTCGGTTGATTCTGAGCTGATTCTCAGCAAAACGGCAATATTATGTACTAATTTTAATTAATTAGTACATAATATTGTGTCATTCTTATTTGTTCTTAATATGTATGTCTACAATACAGGTACACATGTGTGGTACATTTATGCTGAGATTTTTTGTCAAATGATTGAGATTTTTACTTGCAGCTTAAAAATGTTTTTGCTGATAAATATGGTTATGAAGGAGTGCAGTCAATAAGTGTGGGGTATGTAAATTATTGAGATGATTACCAGTTGCCCACATTTCTATATTTTGAATTTAAATTTTTTTTACTTCCTATGTGATCACAACACTTATAAATGCTACGATTAAGCAAGGTAACAAACTGGGAGAGTTCAGTGTGTCTGGTATAAAACGGAAAACATGTCCAACAAATGTACCAGTAACATCTCCACCACCAACTGACAGCTCCTCTGAAGGTAAGTCTTCATAATACTTTCTATGATAGTTTCCTATCATGCCTTTGCTCTGTACTTGGTTAATTGGAAGCATGTTTTTTGGTGTGAAATAATGTTTTTGAAAGGTGCTGTAGTTAATACAGAATTGCTACTGTAGTGGGTTTTAACACAGATCTGAGAGCTTGTTATATGGTAATATTGATAACAATGAAGACAACAACTAATATATAGATTTAGCCAAGCCTAAAAGCAGAGCTCCATTTAGTTTATTTTTCAGCTTTTCACTTTATCTAAACTCTTCAGCTCTGGTGTAGTTTTCAGCAATAAGTGATTCAAAGGCTCTATGCAAAGAACAACAGTAGTGATATTCTTCTATGGTGGCTTCTTGATGAATGGTACCAGAGTAGCTTTCACTGTACTGAAGTTAATAGTCATCGTTAAATACATTTAGCATCAATGGTAATTCTGACTGCATTGAAGAGGATTCAACATGTCTGGCTAATTGAGACAAGCCTGAATACAACTGATTTCCAATATCCATAATTAACACGAGGTCATTGGCAGAATTAATTCCATGTTTTTTATTGTAAATCAAAGAGCACAAACTCATTGCAACACGTTGTCGAGAATTTTATTCAAATACTAACTATACTGGCTATACGGGGCTGATACTGTTTTTGGTAGGGTCAATGCACATTGGAGCAGGACCAGGGTTCTTCAGTCTACATCAGTGCTCAGCTTAAATAATTCGATATATGGGTCTGATTTTTGTACAAGCACATCAAACTATTGCAAGTAAACAATGATAAATACCGATTTGCTCGACATTTAAGCTTCATTATCCCTCGATAAATCCAGCCAGAGCAGTTAAAGAAAAATTTACATTTCATGTTGTTACTTTTTTTAAGCTCATTCTCTGAGTATTACGTTCATGTTTTTTAACTTTTCCAACCTTCACATAACAATAAAGCTTGGAAGACTTCGGTATGTTTGCACGGATACGTTTGAAGACAAACTCCTTCAGCTTTCTGCTTTTATTTCTCAGACATTTCAGAGTCCGTATTGGTAATCTGTTGGGTTCTTGATCACGTTTAACCACACGACGATTCCTATGTAGGCCAACGGCAACATGAGATAGCCGATTTGATATAGCATGATTTTCGATAGATGGTTTATTTGATGTAGCAGTCATAGCGTGGCTCATGATAAAAGGTTCACTGGTAATGGTTCGCTCGTAAATTGATCTCTCATTAACCTCTCGGACCGACCCCTTCCGAAAATGCGCGACATCTTTTAGTGTGGGTCTACCGCGAGAATTGTGTGCGTTTTTAAGTGTTTTGAGCGCGTTAGACTCCATTGTTTTCGCAATCAACGCATGCGCACTACATAGAATCTACGCATGCGCTGTTAACACGTCGTCGATTTGTGATTGAACGCAAGAAACGAAGCCCAATTTATAACTTGGCTGTTTCCTTCGGAAAGCCCGAGTAATGATATCCTACTGAGGGTGAATGATAATTCTTATTTGGGAAAATGAGCCAAAATCGAAACAAACAACGGTAAACGACTTCAAATCGAGCGTTTGAAGGGTTTGCACGTGAGTCAGCGAAACATACGCCAAGATTGTATGGCTTCTCTTCTATCTTCTTTTAATGTGTGAATGCTTACCCCACCGATTTTTCTCTAACGTCTCAACCTGCCCTGATTAGTGTAGAATATCGTTAAGAAAAGTCACTCTAACTCTTGTTTAAACGTTAAGTTAAACCTGTTATTTTCTAAGTTCTTTTCTTTCGACTATCTGTATTCCATGATTGTCCTCTGGCTGGAAAAAGATGTTATCTTTTATAATTTTTTTTGTTTTTTTATTCGGTAACTTTACTGTTACTGCATATGTCAGTGCCTTCTTTTGTCTAGCATCTGTGTTCTTGCAAACGAAAGTTTGATTTGAACAAAGACAAGCTATAACTAGAATATCGTAATTGAAACTTGATGATAATTGCACAAACCTAGAAAAAAGGCAGGATTTCATTTGTGTATTACTGAAAGTAACTCCAAACATCCGTCACGTTTTCTCTTTAACTTTAAGGTTGAGTTGACGTCGTCATTGGCCACATTAAACAAGTTGAAAAGATTTATATGGTACTTCCCTATGATGTTACCAAATGAATAAATTTCTTGGAAGTTAGAGTTGTGGCAACCTGTTAACATGAATCACAAGTCAGAAAAAGTTTTATTGATATGAAAAAGTGTGTTAGTTCGACCATATATAAGACTTTCACTGGTTTACCATGACAAAATTTAAACATCAAAGTTTTTGATAAGGTTTGGGTATTTGCCTTGCATACGTCAACCTTACCTATGGTTTTCTATGGGCTTGCGCACATGGGGCTGTACACCATTATGAATAATCAAACAGGGAAATGGAAAATTTATGGCAGGTACGCCATTCATGAATGCCATGTTTAGAATAAGCAAACAAGATTTTGATGCGTAGGCTGCACACCAAACTTTAGAGTGTAGGTTAATAACCAATACCAATCCCTATACATAAAAGATGTTGATAGGGTCAGGGGAAAAATTAAAAAAGAAAAAGAAAAGTCTTAAAAAGTACCTGTTGATAACTGACTCTAGGAAATCTAAGAATATTGAAAGGAATATCAAATTTGGTTGAAAAATAAGAATTCGGCATTAGGCAGATTAGCACGATTCTTAGAAGAACAAATGTGTGCTTATGAAAATGCTTAGCAAACTTCTTTCCGACACCTGTTAGTACCCGCACAATTCCGGTTTTGACTTTGAAACACACGTAAGCATGCAGATTTCTTATAAACCTTTCCATTTAGTTCAAGCCTGCTATGATATCAAAAGTCTCATGCACACCTTAAAAGGAGAACAAATTAATTCTATATTCTATTTATTCAGTTTAGGTTAGTTGGGTAACAATGAGTCAACCCTTGCTAGGACACAATCGAGAAATTTCTTAACTAATTTATAAACGTCAGCCTACCTGGATCGATAACCTTCACGTACACATTAAACCAGGTTTATGTTCATAATGGAAAAATCACCTCAATTTACAAGAAGATAAAGAGCAAGAGTTGGTACCGAACCACAGCTTTGTGTCTGCTTTTAAATTTTAATCTTCAGAGAGTGCCATAAAAATAGTAATTTGCTCATGCATAAATAACTATCTGCTGTAAGAGGGCAGACTTTTATTTCTTTATTTAAAAAAATACGAATGTCATTATCTTGCCACGAGTTCAGTGGATATTGAAAGTGAATGAGATTGATAATCACTGTCATTTGTGCAAATGTCCAGAGGATTATGAAAGAGTAGGATATGGTCTACGCAACTCTCTTATTTTAATTTTTTAACCTTTAAATCCAAGGCCCTCTTAATCTCACCTTGTGCTGTACCAAAAAGTACTCTTCCTCTATATGCCCCTAAACATTAAAGGGGAGGAGGCTGGTGAAAGTATAAACATGAATCAAAGTAGGAGGGCATCCATTAGTTCCGTCCTAATTAAAGGAGAATACTTGCTTTTCTAGATATCACATATCTTTTGACCAATTCCTTATTTCAATGGTTAGGTTAGGTATTAGCATTTTTAAGAATACCATGCACTTTTGAAAGTTTGAGCCAGAGCATTTAATGTCATCCAAATAACATTACATGTGACAAAATTGGGGTAACTGCGGGAGAATTATATAATCACACAATTCTAAACTAAGGAAGTCAGGTTACAGACTCGCCTGCTACAACTTTTGAGGGAAGGTACAGAGAAATAAATATGGTAAACAGTGACAATTGATATAAAGTTGAGAGTTTGAAAACTGAAAGATACACATTACAATGATCGAACCTTATGCACTCTAGTGAAAATGGGGTCTATTACCACCATAACTTCTCCCATACATTCATGCTTACAAGGAAACATACGCATAAATACAATTGTGTTCTCAGTAATCTCATAGTTCTGAGTCATCTCACAGAAGTATTGCCTTTCGTAACACAATCTCATCCGGCTTTTCCAAACCTCTACAACGAACAGATGGGAAATAACATCTTAAAATTAACTTTTACTCCTACATCGCAAAGGAAGCCTTTAAGAGATATCCTAATGAGAGCTTAATTTTAAGGGCAGAAGATTTAAAAGCGTTAGCAAATGGCAGGAGTCGTACAGGCCCTATGAACACCATCGGTGAACACCCTCTTGCTTTCCCGCCTTACCGGCATGTCAACTTATGCGAGGTAGAGTTATTCATTGATCAAGTGACTTCTTTTATTGTTCTTATTCAACTGTCCTTCGTTAAGTGATCAAGATAGTACATTTATCTTACAATACTCGCGATTAGTTAATTTGCTTTTTCTTAGGAAAGTAGGTTTACAAGTCGATTGAGTTCATATGGGAAATGTCCTTGCAGTAGCAACGCTATGTAAGGCAATACACTTATCACAACAACCGTGGGACCGTGCACTCTGGTTAAAAGTTGCAATACATTCTGTTAAAAAGTGATGAATTAGAGAATTCGCATCCCTTATGTATTTTTCAAATCCTGATTATGTTGCTGCTCGCTCGCTGCGCAGCAATTAACTGAATCAAAAGTGAGACATTTTTCAATAACCTGCTTCTTTTAATTGTGCTCCAGAAACAGTACATGATGTTGAAGAGAGAGGAAGACAATTCTTCACACATTCTATTAGAGTCAACATAAAACCTAGTTTCCTAAAATCGTATGCATGGAAAGTTTAAAATGTGCTTCAGATATGTTACTAGTGGTACATATACGGATTTATCTTTCTCAATCACTTACGAAATGGTCAAAGGCAGTAAATAATCATGAATTGTAAACTGATGATGTGTCCTGAAAACTGCCCGAAACGTGCTTCGCAATCTGTAAGCGACAGTTATTTACGCAAACCATATGCTAACCAGAGTGCCTGCGAGTACAATGCCAGGACCCCGTTTCATTACATCTCAATTTCAGAGACTGATTCTTGAGTTTCTAGCAGTAGAAGAAAGTGCTCGTATCATAAGCATGTTCATCACAATCTGAGCATTAATAAAGAACGTTTTACTCGAAATGTTGTGCAAAGAGAAAGTGTATGCGTGCCCCTCTCTTCTCCTTCCTATATACAATGTAATTTATCTATTTCTGCTAAGATTCGGAGAAATAAATAAATGAGATAAAAAAGAAATTAAAAAAGTGGCTCCATGTGTTTGTGAGACGAACATTTCCTGTTGTTCGAACGCATCGAGTAGAAAGCATGAAATGTAGGGTTAAAAATTAATAATGAAAACGAACAGTTCTCTCTTTTCGCAGTAGAAGTAAATCCATGAAACCCGTGCGTCTGTTTACATCGCACCTTTGCGGTTCGTTATTTAATTCTCAGATGTTTGACAGGTTCTCACCAGGAGGTGTGCGCACTTTGATTGCGCTGCATCATGGTCGTAAATCAAAAAGTGAGTCATTTGCATCCTGACGAGGTCGAGTGAACTTCTTTGGTGGCGGCGAGACAGCGTGAATATGCTTGGATGATAATGGGGATTCACTGTCTATTGCCTTTCTTTCGAAAGTTAAAAAATTTGACGGGCCTGCGCGACTCCTGTCATTCCTCTGCGACGAATTCGTTCGTAGGAGACAACTGACGTGATTAAGACAGATTCGAAACTGCAATCTGTGTACGAATCTTGACACGAATGGCAGCAGTTATATTACACTCACAGCCGATGGCGGAATGAATAATATCAAAGTCAGAAATTATTTTCCTAGACGCGAGTTATTCAATAGGGACTCGGCCCTTGACATACAAACGCATAATAAAAAGACAGAGACTTGCCAATACAGGAACTTTTTCCACCAAGCGAAAATAGAAGAAGCCCCACGCCTCCTAAGAACGAATTTGTCTCGCTCCACGCGCTCGCGCACAGAAGAAAATATTTAACCTTTTGTAACAAGAATCAAAGTGGCTATGCAAATCTCTGAAGGGCTTCAAACTAGGACTTACAACGAATTTGACCTTCTCGAAAACCGGTCTCAAATTGCAAGCTAAGAAAACAGTGCTTGCGTTTGTCCTTGAGAACGATAGAATACGCGACAAGTACTCCCAAAAAATATTTCTCCACATTCACAATTTGTTCTGTTCAGACTACTAAAATATTTTGTTCCGACTACTAAAATATTTTGTTCAGACTACTAAAATAACTTAAAGCGAAAAAGCACGTTTTTATATACCATAATAGTAACACAACAAAAAACTGTCCTCAGTAGGGTGGTCCCGTCATAAGTCCAGTCTCACTGGGGGGTGTGAGATCCTCCCACTGCGGGTCCGGGCCCGAACACAATATATCGAATCACATTCAATCAATCAATCAATCAATCAATTTATTTAACGTGGTCAGAACGCTTAGCTAAAAGCTAGTTTACAGGTACGCCACGAAATAAAAAGAAAAAAGGAAATTATAAAGCCTTGTGAAGATATATAAATTTAAATAAATTAAGAATTAAGAACTAGAATATATAAAATGTAAAATGTAATCATTAAAAACAGGCTAATATTAAAATATAAGAATTTAATAATGTAGTCACCGAGTTGAAATATAATTAAAGATAGATCCTCACCGCGCTAGAGTCCCGTGAGATCTAGTGTTTTTAAGTAATTTTTAAAACTAGTAAGTGTCTGTATCTTTCGAGACTCGTCCGGTAAAGCTTTCCATAGTTTCGATGCAGCATATCTCCATGATCTTAACCCGAAGGTTGTTGATTTTACTTTTGGGAGGTCCAGTATTGTGGTGCCCCTAAGATTATAAGTGGAGCACCTAACTGTTATAAGATCACGTAAGCTTTTTGGTCCTGCATCACTAGTTAATATCTTAAAGACAGTGGACAAAATTTTCGCTAATCGCTGTTCACGAAGACTTGAGAGACCGATACGCTTACAAAGTTCCTCATAAGGAAAGAAAAGAGAAACAGCTTGACTTTTGCGAAATGTTTAGTCAAAATCTGCCGATTTCTGTCGCTTTTACCGCCATTTTGAAAATATCGCTGCTACAATGCAACGCAATCGGAGGGCGCACACTGCCTGAGTTCTCACTTGACAACATAGTCAAAATCAAATTACTGCGCAGAGTTATTTGTAATCATGAACTTCGCTGACTCAACCTCATGGTGTTTCAAATTTCGGAGAGGGCATTACATGATTTCTTGCGGTAAAACCACGCATCTTGCACAGTGCGCGATTTTTTTGAATAAACAAAGTCAACCCTGCGGTAGTTAGTAAAAGAGTAAATGCTAAAAACTTACTTACGCCGTCCTCTATTTTTTGAGAACTTTCCAGCCAAAACAGAATCCGTAGGATGGCCTCTCTTCTCTTAAAACCGCGACTGTATTAAAACTTTCCATACGATAGGACAAGAAGTTATTTGGAGAATACAAACACAAACTTTCTGAAATATTATTTGAGCGATGAACCTACGCGAAGGTTTAAAACGACGAATGCCAAGACTTTTACCACAAAGTGGTATCTTTTTTTTGCCATCGTCAAAACAGAACTGAGTTATAAACTGAAACTAGCAGGAAACGATGATCGATAAAATTTTTTTACATTTTTTTGGGCCCTAGCGTGAGAGAAAACCAGTGGCTCCTTCCTTGGATCCTTTGTAGGTTGCTTTCTTTTTCTTGTTGACCTTCTTTTAGCCTGTTCTCTGGAGCTCTTAGCATTTCCCTCTCTCTTGGGTCTTGCAAGATATTGGCATTTTTACCGTAACTTCTTCTTGTTATCTTTTGCTTTTCTCTTGCCGTGTTCTGCCTATTTTCTAGTCCTTTCAAACCTTATTTCGCGTTTTTCTTGACTTGCTCTACACCCTCTACTTTTTTCTTTCTTTGGTCGCTTTCAATCTTTTTCCAGCCTATTTTCACTCACAACCCTTTTTCACCAACTTGAAGTAAAGTAATTCTCCTCTCAGAGCAAGAAAACCTTTTGCTCTGAGGCTGGTGGCGTTGCAAGTTTATAAGGAATAACAAAACGCCAAGAATTACTGTTCAACTAAACTCAGCAGTATGATCTCCCGTTCTAAATTCGGGTTTCTAATTCTTTGCTTGCGCAGCCTCGCATCTTCTATCCCACGTGAAGTCCCCGTCTAATGCCTAATCGCGTGCCCACCGTATGCTGCGCCAAAGTTCGTCACTCGAAAGCACTTCATCAGTTTCTACGGTGTTAACTGGCGCGCACGAATTGGGACTTTAAGGTACACATGCATTCGCGTGTGCACATTAACTTCTTCCTCTCCCTCTTCCTTCCAATTGCGTAATGGCTTAACTTGTGCACGCAATGCATTTGGCTGCGCATGCTTAAAGTAGCGCCTTGATCATATGGATGTATGGTGGCTCATCAAACCAAATTTTTTTGGCTTGATGAGTTACTAATATTTCTTAAAAGTATAGGGCTATGCTGCACGTACAACGCCGGCTGCGAGCTTCGCTATAACAGTACTCTCCATTCTACTAGGGTAAACTAGATTTACACGAAGTAACTCGTCGAGGCCCTGAAATGAAAACAAATGGGACTTAAGATTGTAAATAAACATTGAATAGAGTTTAAAAACCCGAATTGACAGGAGGTAGACCAGTTAGTTACATGCATGAGCAAAGTATGGACAGGGAGTTGAACTCAGGGCAGATCCAGTTGGCGGCAATTTGAAGGTCTTGAACCTGGGACCACCAAGTCATAAGACCAGCGCTCTAACCACTTGGCTGCACAAATCCCATAAAACATTCATGATTGTAGACCAAGATTGATCAATGGCAGTAAATGTATACCTGCCCCATTTTAGATGAAAGAGCAAATGCAAAATTTTTGTTGTTAATAAAGGAAACTGTTTGGTGTTGAAGAGTATGTGAAGTTGGTAGACAGTGTGGTTGGTTTTTGTGTAATGTGCGAATGGGAGAAGAGGCAATTATAAAACATCTGCAACAACCTTTTTGAATAATAAGTTATAATTGTATCGTAAGCTCATTTATGGATATAAGGATCTCAAATTTAAAAATTGATTTGGTTTAATAACCCCATCACTCACATTACATTACCGACTTCTGCTTGATTTGTTTAAAGAAAGATGAAGTCCTTCCATCCTACTACCATATCTAAAATAGCTTTAAAGCATTAAAGCAATTTATTTGAATTACTTTATAAAGTAACAGGTGTAGATCATTTACATAATGAGATGTTTAGAATTGATATGGACAGCTTCCATTAGAAACACTACACACATGTAAAATTGAAGAGTTTGTGAACAGTATCAGCCATCAAAGCAAAGTTATGGCCTGCGATAGCTCCATTCTGCTTCTTGTAGCTTGTAAGAAATATGGTTCACCAATCAGGTGTGGTCGATCTTCCAATCTTGAAACATGCAAATAATCATTATTATATTGTTTTCAGGGATGGATTGGTGGGAGATTCTCCTCATCACGTTGGGGGTGGCATTTGTTTTTGGCCTTGTCGTTGGAATATGTTGCTGGAAATTTGGGCCTTGTTTCCCTTGTTGCACGAAAAATAAGGGTTCGAGGGGTAAATATTGCACATTTTAATCTAAAGTGTGAATTAAGTTTAATTTCAATCAATTTTGCATTTTGGTTTTCAGAGACTAAATTGACATATTTATATGCCTCGACGAGTTCATGTTCACCATGTCAACTACCTTTTTTCTTGATGTACGAAGCGTAGCGACGAGAAATATGCATTAAGTGGCGTTTAGGGGTATTTTGTGGCGTTGGTGCCGCTTTAGGAGTCTGGGCGATCGATGGTTGAATATGACGGATCAATCGGGTAGGAATCTTGTGGGGATCATGGCTCAATTCTGTTTCTTGAAATCACCAGATCATTGGCTTTCAGTCGAAATCACTGCATTTTCTGCGCAATATATCCACAAGTTCACTATAGTGTCACTTTGATTTAATTTCGGGACAGCGTTTGGCTCTGATTTCACTGTAAGTCCGTAATTGTCAAAGATGTTATCAAAATTAATGTACTTTGAACTTGAACTTTATTTTTATTTAGACACGGTAAATCTATCAGATAAAATGATAATATTATTACAATCTATTATTACAGTTACAATCTATTTTAATCTATATAAACATGATCTAAAATTTAAAAGTGAAATAGAAAAAAAATAAAGAAATTCTGCTTTACATAGATGCCGTGTGTGTTTTGTCGATTCAGACGAAGAAATTGCGACAACCATTTCGGAAGGATTGAAGTGATTTTGCTTGCCGCAATTCAGGGGACAAGCTATTCCAGATAACCGCACCGTTATAGCTAAAGCTATTTTTCGAAAGTTTTTTTTATACGTACAAAGCAAACGAAACAACATGCTAGCAAAATCTTCTTACTGTTTGTTCTCTTTTTTACATGCTAATGTAAGAAGTCCAGTCTAATGGGGACCAAGACGTGGAGATGTGAGTGTTGTATAGTACTAGCTAGTGAATTTTCTTTTGTTACCGGAATGTCGAATATTTTCTATATATTTGTCAATTAAGTTTTTGTTTTAAAAAACTTTGAATATATATGGATGGAATGATTTTGACCCTGCCTCCACTGACCTGGGAAGTTTTAAGCATGTTTATTTTTCCCCGCTTTTTTTCTCTTTTTTTTTTGTTTGTTTGTTTCACTATGTACATGTATGTGCATGTTTACTCATGTTTTTGAATGCGAGTAAACAGTTTTTTAAACTGCAGCACTTTATAAACCTTACTTAAGAGTTCAGAACAGGGCCCGCAGAGCGGATTTGCAAGTGGGGAGGCTAATGCGAACGCGTTAGCGTGAGCCAACTAGAGGGGTCCGGGGGCATGTTCCCCCGGGAAAATTTGAAATTAAAGTCTTCTGAAATTGCTAGAAATGGGTCCAAAACTGCCAAAAGTGAAGTTAATTTTTAATTCTTATAAAACAATGAGTAACAAACTGGCCTTCACGTTTGACCAAATTTAAATGAATAGACTAGCTTCTAATTTAAAAAAATAATGATTTAAACCGCCAAAAATGTGGGGGGGGGGGTTCTAAAGTCCCCCCACCCCCAGCCCCCACGGTCCCTGCAGAAGCAGAAGGTTCTAATTTGATTAAAAGTCCTTGTGACTTATAGGGAAGGAGGTTATTCCTCAGCCGACCACCAGTATGCAGCTGCGGGTCCTAATGCCAGCTATCGAGCCTCCAAGCCATCATCTTTGCCTCCAGTGACTTACGAATTTGCTAATATGAGGTCTGAGGGAAGAAGAGGGAATGGAGCAAGTGAACCAAAAGAGCCACTTCCACAATATGCAGTGGTCGATAAGACAAAGAAGAAAAAAAGGGTAAGGCCGGCAATGAGGGAGCTGTAGTTAACGGATCTTACATTTAAATTGTTCCAAGATCTTAGTAAAGTTTGTTTCATGAACGATTGATCAAATGCATGTATCACTTTTTTCTGTGCCATCATCATCTATACATGCTCGTGACCGCACTCTGCCGTTAAAGAAAATAACTGATAGTTCAAAAGTCGATGTAGGAGTTGTGCAGATTTCTCATTCCAAGAGTTACATTCTTTCTATTATTACAATTTAATTAATTCATTTTTTGGATGAACCGCTGTTGTAAGAATGCATAAAGGTTTCTGTTTCGCTGAACTACGACTTACATTTAGTATGTTTTACTTTGTATCGCCGACAGACACCAAAACCCGGTGACCTTCAGTATGCTGAGCTTGGTGAACTGACAGGTCCTCGACAGAAGGCAGTACTGCCACGTGTTAGTGGTACAGATACTGTGTATTCAGACATCAGGACGTAGAGGATGTGTGCCGTTACGTAAATGAATCATCAGTAATCAAGTGGATGAGACAAACGTGGAAACAGTATATATATTTGTAGCTTTATTGTGTCAAAATCATATTACGATATATATGGTATTGTTTTGTAAAGTGCCTGTTGCTCCAACTGCAATCAAAACCGCTGAAACATTCCACTGTAAGGAAAAACATGATGCATAATTCTAAGTTTGTTTGTTAAAAAATTGTGAGAGAATTGTAATCTTGTGACATGTTATCGCCGGTCGGATGTTCCACCATTAAGCATAAAAAAGGCGTAGTTCATATCATATTATTCAGTCACTAGTTTCGTCACTATTCGAACGTTAGTATCTTCTATGTAGCAACATACGAAAAATAAGAACTAGATGATAGGTCCTTTTCTTTGAAAGAGAGATGCAAAGGCCCGAAAGCAATTTAAAATATTTATTAGAAGCTTTCGAATATAATATTGAACACCTTTGATTCTTCGAGAATTTTTACAATGTTAGTGCTTTAGAGATCAAGAAGCGCAGGAATACAAGAGAATTTAAGAAAACATACAACACTTTTTAAAAACATGTTTCGACAGTTCTTCCTTCATACAAAGTACAAAGTTGAATTTAAAGTCTATACCAAAATGTTCATGGGACAAAGCAACACTAGAAACAAAGTAATGTATGCAATTATAAGGAAAGTAAAATTTAATATGAGAAAGTTAATGATTAAGTGTGGATTGCCTCGAATGTGGATAGCTCCTTTGCTTTTAAGTTTGAGAGTCGCGGAAGCGTGATCTAAGTGCTAAAACATTCATCAGAACATATAGGGCGACATTGTTGAGAATTTTGTAGATGTCTGAAAGTGTGAGAGGTCTCATCACTAACCAAGTCCTCGTGCACACATGAGGATAAGTGACGAGAGGTTTCGACAAAATTGTAAGTATTACTGCCCGCACATGAAAGCTTGTAAACCACACACGTACGGAGCCTTCATTCAAAGGGAGTAACCTACACTTAATCATCAACTTAATAATGTTCATTTAAACTTTCCATTTAGTTGCATACATTGTTTTGTTTCTAATGCCTTTTTGACCCCTGAGCACTTTAAATTCAACTTTTTACTCTGTATAAATTTGAGCTGAAGATAACAGATTAGTTGTCGAAACATGTTTTCAAAAATGTTGTATATTTCTTTAGCTCGTTACATATTGCCTGCTATTCAGACCTTTTGGTAGTACAAGAGAACCACATACTCAGCGATACCACTCGTAACTTTACAATCTTCTATATGGTTTCCTCTTAACTTCATAACATCACTGTAGCTTTTTTCCCTTGTGTTCACGGTTTTCTAAGCTTGACAGTGAATAACTTTTGCATTATTTATAGGAGTGGGTGTAGTTCAGCAGTTTTAAATGTACAGCTGGTTTAACTTGATTAGCGAGCTTACAATTTTCCCTTATCTCTTCAGCATGTAATTTTGAGCGGAATCACTGCAGCTTAAAAGTATATTTTCCTAATAATCGCAACATGGTGCTACTTAGTAGCCAAGGAGTTGATTTTCACTTTATTTTCAACTTCCCACAATTTATCAGATAAATTGCTGGGTGAGTACCTAAATTTTCACGCTAGTCAATTTATAAAATAATGCAGTTGACTATTAACAAATGGTAAACACCACAGCGTACACTATTGAGTTATGGATGCACGCGGGAGGTTGCTAAGCACGAAAGAAGCGTAAGAGTCGCTCGAGGCGATAGCCGAGAGCGACTCTAGCCTCTTGAGTGCTTAGCAAACCTCCCAAGTGCATCCATAACTCAATAGTGTATGCTGTGGTGTTTACCATTTGTTTTATAACATAACATTGATGCATTGTAGCTAAAGAGTTCCCTTTTATTTAACAAATCTTAATTGACCAGAAAAAAACAAGCGCGCGCGGAAAAATAGTCATTGCATTTGCTCACGTCAGCAGCGTACACCCACTGGCAAATTGAGATTTGCAAGGATGTGTGGCAAGTCGAATGTGTTGACTTTCTCATCTCTTTTCTTTTCTTGGTCAAAGTTGGAGCAGACCGTAGATATAAACGAGCGCCTCTAATGTGAAAGGTTATTTCTTTGAAGAGAAAAAAGTATGTGAAAAGACTCGCTCAAAAGAAAGATGTAGGAAATTTCGGGCGAATCTGTCTGCTGAGGCACTTTTTTTGTGATGTTTCTATTTTTAGATAATCTTTAAAGATTTCAGTGCTATTTCTAGTCAAGCGTACCAGTATTTCATGTTAATTTTTTTAAAGAATGAGAGTTTGAGTAGAATTTCTTCGTATAATATCGGATAGGAGCATATTGCTTATGAGAATTTTAATCTGGCATTTTTTGCGTGATGATGGTGACTTCTCTTTTCTTGACTAGTCATAAGGTGAATTTTCCTCGATAAATTAAGCATGATTTTCTCTCATTAACTTATCGAAACATTAATAAAATGCATGTAAAACTCTAGTGAAGGATCCTCTAAGTACTAGGATTAGTTATCGGAGCTCTGCGATGTCACACGTACTGCAGATAGTAACGTTACTGCTTTGTGAAATACGCCAATTGTTACTATCGGAGACCATCCGGACGGCTCGGAACTGGTACTATAAAACCGAGGTTTGTCATCTCTAATCAATGGTTTTTCCAGTCGTCGGTTCTAACGATCTTATGTGACTGCGTTTGTCGTACACAATAATTTCGGTGCTACGCTTTTAACATCATTGGTAAAGGAAGATAAGGCATATGTTTCGTTTTGGATGTTTGAGATTTTTGATCTTACCGAAATGAACTGTTTCCCCACCGTGGGACCATGGTGTTCATTCCATCGGCTGTGGGCCTGCAGATGCAATTGTTCTGTATAGGGGAATAGACTCCTTTGGCTGGCCACCTGAATATGACTAAAGGCTGATAGTTTCGAAAGAAACTGTTTGGGGCTGCGTCGGTGGGAGTAACGAAATAATTTGGATATATCAACAAAGTTGAAGTGGTAAATTGGCCACCGTAACGATTACAAAAGCTGACGTTTCGAGCGTTAGCCCTTCGTCGGAGCGAAGGATATATCCAAATGAATATGAATAAACCAACCGGAAAATCTTAGACTATTTCTACTAATCTAATCTTCGAAAAGATGTAGCAGAATACAATAAGTTGTGTCATGCCTGCTTGGGAAACCGAATCCAGACCATACCAAAAGCGCCACTACAGCCATCTTAAAATGTGAGGACCAACCTGCCTCGTTCGTACGACTCTCGTCCCGGGCCATCCGAGTGGTTCGCCTTTTTTTCGGTGTTATTGGTTTGCGGTAAAGCGATGATTTTGGATCGGAATCGTGTATTTGCACTTTGATGTTTCTTTTTGCGTTTTGTTTTTAGGATAGGTGTATCTTATTTCGCAAATGTTTAAGAAATAGAAGAACTCAACAAAACCTTCAGTTATTCATTTTTGTCATAAGGAGAATTCAGAAGGAATTTATTGATATACCCAAACTTTTCCCTTACTTTGTAGGGTTGATTCATTTGATTGCTGGTTTTTTTTTTTTTTTTTTTTTTTTCTATTAATAGTGAAAGCAGGGATGGCGTAGTGGTGAGGGTGCTCGCCTCTTAACGCTGTGGCCCAGGTTTGATTCCCGGACCTAGCGTCACATGTGGGTTCAGTTTGTTGTTTTTTCTCGTCCTTGCTCGGAGAATTTTTTTTCCAGATCTTCTGGTTTTCCTTGCTCCGAAAAAACCAACATTCTAAATTCCGATTCGATCCGGAAACATTGGACAAGTAGAGTGGAATGTCCATTGCTAAACTTCCTATTTCCTATTTTTTTTTAAGTACATACTGTGTTTTTGCGCACAAATATAACCAAAAGAATGAGAAAACTAGTAATTAAACAACAGCTGATTGTAGTCAAATCATATGTTACTGGAATTCTGAATTTTCTCCTACTTTTTGAAACGGCTTTATAGGTGCTTGCATAGCACATTGAACATATCAGAGAGCTTTTCGCGATTTATTGTCTTTAATTACCGTAGGTTTTTTTTTTATAACAGTAAGTGATTTGCCGTTTCTGAACGAGTTCCTTTTGATCATAAACAAGATGTTAAATGAGATGTTTACTTTAGAGTTGTAGTTTATTTTGACGTAATTTACTGCTAGATTGTAACCACGTTATTCGGTTTTTAGTAGCTTCAAACTGCGTGGCATTGTACCGGCTACGCAGTGCGTACTGAGTGTTACCTCGAGTAAGAAAATCGCCCAAAATGCCTACTGTTTTCGAGACATTTACCTCCAGATTATAGATCTCTAATATTTTTATCCAAACGTGATCTGGAGAGCTTTGATCGTTCAAAAATTACGTGTGTTTCCCTATGCGATGCTTGTGTGTATCGTGTTTAACAGTAAGTTTAAACCTAACTGTGGAACTTAGGGCCTGTTTACATGGAGGAAGGGTGACCCGGCTAACCGAGCTACCCTGGGCGGGCTAACTCCTCATACGTTTCTTTGGAAAACACTTGAAGCGTTTACATGCTAGACAGGGTAGCCTGCCTAACCGGGGCACCTCGTGTACTTGTGCGGGGCACCCGGCTATGCGGGATAGCTTTTTACCATGTAAACGGTTCGTGCCGGGCTATCCCGGCTAGTCGAGGAGAGATTAAAGTGCACCTGACCCCTAATTTTTTTTTTTCACTTAAAAAAATCTTCCTGCTTTGGTGAGTATTTCTTGGAAAAAAATTGTTGGATTTGGTTAAATCCTCATTTTTTTATGCCCTGTTGAAGTCGAGATCCGAATGGACCACGACAGCGTAAATGGGGATCTGGGCAGAGTAGACTTGTGACGTCACTTCGAGAAGACGCTCAAGGAATTCTCAGCTAGTCGTTGACCTGCGAAAGCCTTTCCAGCACTAGATCATTCTGCGGTATATTTGCGACCAATATCGATCTAACCTTCCAAACAACCAGTGAACTGTGCAAAATGGCGCGAAATACAGATTGTTGGGTTCTCGAAGTGACGTCACATTAGTCGCCAGACTCTTGATCCTTGAAACGCGGTCGTGAGTCAAAATGGCGGTGATTTTAATGCGATTTTCCGTACTTCGACGGGGCACAATAATTGAAGGATTTGACCAAATCCAAAAACTTTTTTCAAAGAGATACTCACCAAAGCGTGAATATTTTCTTAAACGAAAAAGAATTAGGGGATGGGTGCACTTTAACCGCGAAAACATCGATAAACATGGCAGCAAAGTGCAGAACAGCAGCCCTAGGCATTGAAAAGCGGTCGCTAGTGGAATGAGCGAAACAAACATCAAACCTGCCACCAAAAAGTTGTTTTTGTCGGCCATTGTTTCTTTTGCTTAGCGACTGCTTAAAAGATTGCCCACGTAGCCCACTCACTGTCCCCGTTAGGTGAGTTGCATGTAAAGGCGGGCTATGTTTTAACCCTTCTAGCCGGGTAGCCCAGTTAGCCGGGGCACCCTCCCTCCATGTAAACAGGCCCTTAATAAACACAAGGATTACTCCCTCCCACTCTCTCCCGGCCCGTTGCTCCGATGATCTGATGCCTATAACAGGACGTGCTTGCTTTCGAAAGAACGGAATAAAGAGTGAATGAAAATTCGAATCTGCGATCACTTGTTGTCGAGAGCAAGTTTCTTACTCAGGAATTAAACACAAGATATTGTAGCATTTTAGCTGCTTAACTTTATATATATATATATACTGGAAGCCGTTGTAATAACCTTATTTACATTTACTAACCACAGCTATAGCTATAATAATTGTGTGTATATCTACCGCACGCGGTTCTAGTCAATGCGAGACAGTTACCCTTATCTTTCTATTTTGCGATCCATCTGTGGAGAGGCAAAGTCAATCCACTTGTATCTGTCACGCTGATATTGAAGAACTATCAATTATTGCTTCTATACTGTGGAGAAGTTATGCTTAATAAATGCTGATTAAATAATTTTGATTTGATAATTTGAATTTTTGGATAAGTGCCGTGTGAAAAATTGGATTTCGAAAGTTGTTTACAAATTCCTTTCCTAGAGGGGTCCTGAATTAAAGAGTAGACACAACAAATTAAGTTACTGAGAACTCAAAGGGAAAGAATCAATGGTAAATTTATGACTTCATGTCTGCACTACTAAATCCTCGACGTTTGCGTAGAACTGCTTGTCATAAATTTTCATTTAGATGAGTTTCTGCAAAGGAGGCAACCATTTTCTTGAGAGGGTGATATCAGTGGCAATATCAAATTTATTTTATAACATAGTATTATAATGAATTACCGGCAGTTTGGAGTCTGAGGAAACATTTGCTTGTAACTAACTTAATTATACAGTTGACAACGCCCGCGGGCATGATGAAGCGAATCCTGTGTTCTTCTTGGCTACCCAAGTAGGCAAGATCAGCTCATTTCGCTCGCTCAGGATTGCCCACTTTGATCCCGCGAGAGAAAAAGTGCGTGGAGCGGAATAACTAAGTCCATAACTTTTGGACAATGTAGGCAACGAAGTCACCAAAGACGGTCCAAGACAGTGAAAAAAAAAAGAGAGACTAAACGACCCTCATGGGTTTATTGTGCTACAAACACAGTTGTCTTTCTTTCCTGGCCTTCGAAATAAAAAAGTCATTCCTGATTCTCATTAAAGGGAATTTTTTTTATGTTTCGTTTGAGTCATCATTCACCCTAATTAAGTCAGTCCCAATGACATTTTTGCTTGAAACACTGCTGAGGGTAGATAAATCCTCACCTTAGGTAAGATTTTCTTGTTTTTCAGTGAATGTTGGTCTTGCATCCGAGTTGTTTTGCCAGCATCTCACCATGTTCTGATAACTGGTGTTTGTACAGTTGAATACGGTTTTTAATCGTGAAAATATTGTATTGAAATCAGTCAGGTTTACGATGATCTGTAACGAAATAAAAGTCAAACCAGAAACACAATAACAAAACGACCTGGTAAATAGCATTTCAACTACCGAGCACCATGATTAGAAGCCTTATCATACCTAAAGCGCCAGTCTAAAGCCCTAGAATTTAAATTTTCTAAAATCGCCAACTACTCTGCCTTGTGTTAGAGCGTGAGAGCGCTATTAAATTTTTTACTTTGCAAATCTGAGGAGAACAGTTGGCACATCAAACTCGAATCCATCTCGAAAAGAGTGAGGTTGACGACTTCATTTCCAAAGTTGGCGAGAAAAATTGACAAAATATCAGCTGTTAACCGTCGAACAGACTCAACATTTAATTTACTTCACGCGAGTTCACGCCTATCGTTACTTATTTGTTATAACATATTCTTTTGTGCTAATGAAGTACACAGCCGGTATAAACTTAAAGAAAAAAGGACAACAAAGTAGAAGCTGATGGAATAAAGACAACCTCTTATCGGTAAGTAACCTGCAGAGCAGGCGTCATTTGGACGAGCGTGTGCTCTGTATCTTCTTAGCGAAATATGGCTGCCATCTTTGAATTTAACGGCAGCGAAAGACTAGGGAGAGAAAAAATTGCACTAAGGGGGAGAGTGACAGCAAAAAATGAGGAGAGGGACTGGGGTGGGGGAGTGAATATTGAGAGCGAGTGCTCAGTATCACTTCTTAGCGAAATATGGCCGCCATCTTCGATTTTTAAGGCAGAGGAAGGCTGGGGAGAGAAAAAAGTGGACTCTGCCAAATCAAATTCGCTCCGACGAAGGGCTAACGCTCGAAACGTCACCTTTTATAATCTTAACGGTGGCCAATTTACCATTTAAACTTTGTTGATATATTCAAATTATTAGCAAATTAAATATGGTTGTTACAGTCGTCTGAAGGTCGATCACAGGCCGGACAATCTCTGATGGGAAAGTAATACTGCTGGCTTCGCAAGCGAAAAAACCAACGAATTATCATTTACTGTTCTAGTATAGAATGTTTTTAACTCCTGTAATTGTCAGGATACTGAAATACTTCAATAATATTACTTCAAATTGTTTGTTGCTTTGTTCGCAATTTCCACGTCCCTGACCGAAAGGAAATAAAAGATGCTAAAATAAATTAAGAGATGTACTGTGGGACTCAATGCATGGGTTGTTGTTTCCTGCCTCCCGGTTAGCTGAATTGGTAGAGCGCCGGACTGTTGTGCGGGAAGTCGTGAGTTCAAATCCGGCCGGACCAACACTCAGGGTCTTTAAATAACTGAGAAGAAAGTGCTGCTTTTGTAATAATATCTGCAAGTGGTTAGACTTTCTAGTCTTCTCGGATGGGGACGATAAATGGAGGTCGCGTCGCACAAGCCCTTGTATGTGATAAAAAAATTTGTGGGACGTTAAAGAACCCTCACACTGTTCGAAAAGAGTAGGGCACGTAGTGCCCGGTGTTGTGGTCTATCTTTGTGTAGTGTCTATCAAATTGATGGGGGGTACTGCACCTTTTAAAGAAATATAGAAAGAGCGCAATATAAATTAGGAATTCATTCATTCATTCATTCTCATTAAGTCAAATATACGACAGCTGTAATGTCTCTCTTTACACGACACCGAAATCAACCTACAACATGTAACAAAATTGAGCCGCGGGAGAAGGGAGGTGGAAGGGAGAAATAACTGCTAGTGTTGGTGCTCCATATGTTTAAAAATTATAACCCCCCTTGAAATGGGCTTTCAGCTAGCTTAGCAGCAAGAAAAGGGTAAAAAACAAAGTTATTCAAAATTCAAATTCTCCCTTACCACCCCATCTTAATGGAGAGACGATGTGCATGTGCACTTTGCACTGATTTCCCGCCTGCTCAGTTGGAGGCGTCTGTCTAATTTCGTGTCGTACAAAAAAAATAAAAAAACAAAAAAAAGTGCAAAAGTTATGGAGTGAAAAAGAAAATAGAACCAAAATGTAGATTGACATGGGGATTGACTGCGGATTCGCTCGTGTTTATTTATAGGATACTAAGTCCCTTGCCCGAAAAAAAATTTCAAGAAACAACAATGAATCAGGAAAGGCGTACAAAAACCGGCAATTGGAAGAGAGATATTCGCTCTACATGGAACATTTCGAAGGATATCTCCATTTACATGTGAGCAAAAGTAAGTGTTTCTTTCCATTAATCTTTTGAAGGTCGCTAGATACTTACAAATAGAAAAATGAAGCACAATTGCAAAAAAGTAAATTTTCATCGATGTCTTTTTTCTCAAGATATGTAAGGCCATCGATAGCCAAATTTCACATTGGTCGCCGCCAGAAAAAAATTAACAGTATCTAAAAGCATATTCTATGGAAACCCGTGGCAGAAGACTGCCCAGGGTAAAAAAACTCTGCACCAAGTACAAGAATGCAAATGCTGTCTCTTAACAACACCAGTAGAGAGTAGCCTCTTCAAAAGAGCACAGGTTGTGTGGCGAGCAGAAGGGAGGCATTCACAGAAGTAAAAAGTCGAGCCAAAGAGCTTTCAGGAAAAAAATCTTCAAACGAACACAAAAGGAAGTGAAAAACGTAGGGTCAGTGATATATAAGGAATTCGACTCTGTATGTAAGGAGCGAGTGGGAAAGTCCTTTGGAGAAGTAATGTCCATGGTTCCCGAGGCTGGGTTGACAAAGAAAGTTTCACCTGTTGAACCTAAAAAGAAATCCGTAAAGGAGAGAAAATTTAAAAAAAAATGTAGAAAATTCCTGGAAAAAAAATTTCAACCCTTGATGTCAACCTTCACCTGGCTCAACGAACATCTTTCGCAGCCAGGAAAAGGCCTAGAGCACCTAATGCTGGATGTGAACGACTGGAAGACTGTGAAATTGTCTGAGAAGGCCAGGAAGTACCAAATAAGAAGAAAAGGGGCAAGCGTTCCACCACCCAATGCTGGGCAGGTTTTGAAGGAGTACCTAAAGTCCCTGGGAGTCAACACTGATACATTTGATCAGAAAAAGAGTAAGTAGTTCGTCGTTATCAACATCAGCAAATTAAATATTGTGCATTAAGATCCGTGTCACTCTGTACTCTAACAGACACTTAAGGTATACACGTAAACCCTTCCATACATACAAAGATCTTTTTAAAGAAAAAAAACTGACATCTAAATCAGATTCATAATCAAGTTTAAAGTCTTCCTAATCCATAATATAATTTGTAATTACTAATGAGATGGCTAGTTGAAACAAGAAATTCAGCAGCTATAAAGCCACCTCAAAACATTTACGAGCTACAACTGCCTTCTCTTGAGAATTATCTATAACTAATATAGCCAATCCTCTTACATGCATGTAATCACTTAATGGTCAGTCAGTCAATTATGCTTGATAACATTTATCCCAGGATTTATACCTTACTGCTTATAATGAGACTCCATTACACTTGACCAGATTCCAGGAGAAGAGGAATGAACACCACCAGGAGCTGAGATCTCTCTTTGCTTTAGAAGAGAAACAAATTATTACTACCCCCTAAACACTCCATTACCTCACTCCTTGTCCCTTTTTGCCTTATCGGCTCTTAAAAATTTGTGATATATCAAAGCCATCATATGCTGTAAGAAATGCATATTAATTATGAATAACCTACAAAATCCAAAGGACATGTACCGCAGGTGTATTCCCACTTTACTCAAGTAAAACACAGTAATCTGACCTTTATGCTTACAAAAACAACGACAGCAAGACAAAAAAAGAAACCACAAAATCAATAAAACAAACTAACAAGTGGGTTTTGTGAAAACTTAATATAAATGAAACTATTAATATATTTTTCATGTGTATATGTGTTGTCTAGGACCGAGAATTCGAAGGGCAATAAAAAAGCAAGACGGCGGGGAGATTTCCATGCCTTTTCATCGACCAAACAGCCAAATCGGTCAAGAAATACTGGATAAGATAGCTGCAGGGCAGTTCAACGTGGGTATACCAGTACTGTAAACTAAATGCATCAAACTTATCCTTACACCAGAGGAAAAAATTGAGAAGCGCCCTTGCAAGTTGACGGCACAAAAGTATCCCTTGTTTGAAAAAAGAGAGAGATGCTTCAAAAGAAATGAAAATCACTAGGACTGATGTCAAATTGTCCCTGACATGTTGGAAATAATGTAACAGCTCTAGATAAAGCTTTAGTCCCAATTATGTCATGGCCATGGGTTTTCCAAGACACATAAATAAGCGATTCACCAGATAAGGTGACGTCCCACGCCAAATGTAACTGATCAAGGGATCCACAATCTAATTCTTGGACCGTTCTTTGAACTAAGTGGGCCAACTTGAGGTGTGGGAATGGTTGCTTCCACAGTAAAGTAGTACACATGCATACTGAGTTTGTGCTAATGAATTTAAAAACAGTTACTTTAAGTGCGTGAGGGTTTGAATGTGTATCAAGTTTTACACAAAAAAAAGCATTTACTGGCTACAAGAAACAGATTTAATTGAGAAACTCGAACAATATCATGCCCAATATGATAAACTTAGAGTTCAGATCTTAAACAAAATACAAACCGGCATTTTTAAAAATCATTATGTAATTTGTCTTGGCCAAGAAAATAAAAAGAATTTTTAAATAAAACTGCACAGACACAAGCACAGTCTTCCTTAATCCTAATTATTCAAAAATATACATAATTCACAGGAAAAGAAAGATTATAAATTAACAATCTGATTGATGGGCACTTATTGGCATGATCGATCAATCAGGGTACCCCATATTTACATCAGTAAATGAAAAGAAACAGCTTCTGGATTCAACAATAACATGAAATTAGAAGTAGCAACGTGAAAACAATCGAAATATGCTCACAGTGACAAGATTTTAGGGTGATACATACATACATACATAAATTTTATTTATAGTTGAGTTTTAGAGTAGCTAATGAGTTAGTATCTTCGAGCTCAAACCACATAAAAAAAGTAATGTATAAATACGCATATGATGATATATATAAAAATAAAATGATATAATGATAATAATGATAATAATGTTAATAATAATAATAATAATAACAATAACAAACACGAAAAGGTAAAGAAAATAAATATTATATACAATTCTCAATCTTAAGTTTAAGTATGTCAAGCAAAAAAGAATCTATGTAAGGGTAACATCCTATCTTTTGGTTTTAAAGTCTGCAAAGAAACAAGTATGAAAAGAGTTTGGTAGTGCATTCCACTGCTTAGCTGAAAAGTAAGAAGAGGAGTTAAGACCATTGGTAGTTGTTTAGGTTTATTACGTGAAAGAATGTAGTTGCCACGGAGATTGTGGGAAAAGGAATATGAACTTGAAGCCATGTTTTGATTCTTAAATGTACAATTTAACATAGCTTTACATGCACTAGGTATACGACATTATACTATCACCCTCTAAAAATCTAAAACTTTATGATATTGTCAAACTTGATATGTTGATATATCAAGATTGGTGAATTGTGGTAGTGTTAACTAAAGTCGACATTTTAAAAACTGTATCTCACTTCAGATCTTTAATATGACGGCTTCTCCATTTCTTCAACTGCGCAACCACATTTCAAAGTAAGTTATTAAACATTAAACTGCAGGGGAACCCATTAAGTAAGATAAACAATGATTTAAATTCAGATATAAATCGATGAATTATATGCGTTCAGTCATACTGACGGCTTGACTCTTTGCAAATTGTTCACGTTATGAAAGTAAAGATTCCTACCCACAGCCAGAAACGACTGCTGGGCATTGGAAAAAAAACCCTAGTAGACTACCACGCACAACAGCTTCATAATTTCCAGTGATCAGAGGCCATTAATCAGAGATTCCCAATAGAAAATGGACAGAATGTGAAATGTGAACTACTGCACTTTGTGTCTCTACTGTCACAGCTGTGTTTAAGGGTCCAGCTCTTGGTTTTTGGCTTGAAAAGGGCTAGCGGGTGAGCGTTCAGTATTAATATGGTGAAAATCATAGCTACCATCTTTGATTTTTTCAGCTGCGGTAGGCTGGGGAGAAATAGAGATTTGTACGGGGAGGGTGGGGGGCTGGGGCAATGGATGTTACGCCTGTCCTCGCCCCTTGGGTCGAACCTTCCGTTTCAGATCTTTAGGACAGTAGGGAGTTTAAGCAAATCACTACGGCTGGCGCTGCTACGGCTACCGGAAGTAAAATTTTCCAGATACGAGTCATTGCGCATGTCAGTGGTTCTCCTCCAGCCGTAGTGGGAAATCCTTCTATACGAGTGGGAAGGTTTTGGCGTAGTCTGTGGTACGTGAACTTATGTCGCTTCTCTCTTCGCCTTATACATTCTCCTGAGCAACTTAAACTATTGAAATACACTTAACATCTTTAAAAGTAGCTTATTGTGAATATTTATCAAGCTTGCTGTCCCTTACCGAGTGAATCTGCCTTTATTTTTGTAGCCGGGTTTGTCGAAGGATCGAAGCAGTGTGCACATGGAGAACGCAGCGAACGCCAGGAGAAATACATAAGTAGAAAGTCTAACTTTTCCTTTTCAAACCTCAAAGACTACTTGAAATTCAAATAGCTGAAGCCGAGGAATGACGAGGGTTATGAAGGACCCTGTAGAAACGTTGTTGTGGTGTTTATACGCTCCAAACTGGCAATTTTACAACACGTAAGCTTAAATATTTTAATTCACTCATTCACTGTGCACAAGATCGTTTACAATTTTTTTTCCAAACGTCGGAATCCCTCGTCTCTTTGAACGAAGTCATTTTGAGTTTTTAGACGTGCAAAAACTACCGCGAAGCCGCTTATTGGTTTTAAACTTCTCAGCCGTACTAGGTTTGTAGTTCGCGTTGCTTAAAGTTTAATTTTGGCGGGCTACGGCGACGTACTCTCCCCAAGCCTCGTCAACCATGGTAGCGGTAGCAGCACCAGCCGTAGTGATTTGCTTAAACTCCCTAGTATTGGTTCAATTGTGGCGATGATAGGCAAGACTTCCGCGCAGCTCCATATTTGGTCATTATGCATACAGTTATTAGAACTTCCGGTCCAAATGATTTGTGTTCCGTTTGCGTTGTTTATTTGTTACGATGATGTTTTCAGCGTTTCCAGTTTACGGAGCAACTACAGAATACAGGGCCATTGAGGTCCACCTTGTCGGCATGCTTTGAAGAACGAGGCAGAAAACAAAAGGATGTACTCATCCTTAGAAAACACAGACGTTTCTAAAATGATTTCCCATTTGATATCTATCTTGCTATGGATTTCACTCGTGCCTCAACTTGCAAGTAACGTATCGTAACGGTAACATATCGACTACTGTCATTGTCTACGTACCTTCTTCTTCCATACTGGACCCAGGTTATCTTCCAGTGTAGTCAAAAATTTGACCCGGAAAGTAAGTTTTCAATATGACTTTCCCCATAATTTGTTATGCATAAATCTCTGGGATCAGAGGAAACAGTGGCAGAAGCAGTGGATTACCTTTGCGACTTTGGCTTTGTTTTAGGATGATATAGGGTTACACTGTACTGAAATGATTAAAATTTCCGATGATTTTTATATGAAAAAGTAGCAGATTGCTCTACCAGATAGAGCTGATACAACGTTTGACTCAAGTTTAGGGGCAAAAAGCCCTTCTTGGATGAAATTAAGAGCCTTTTGCAAGTACAAACGAGGCCTCCAAAAATGGGCTAAACTCGACCTTCGAATGACGCTAATCGTACGTGAGTTGAATTTAATTAATTTTCTCAAATACAAAAGAATTTTTCAACAGACTACATATGTCTTGGCTTGTTTTACCTATAGGCCTACTTAATACTTGACTATGAGCTAATTCAATTTTTTGACTGTTGCCGGTGAATGTTTGAGTTTTCGTGACAACCTCTCTTAAAAGCAGTAATTAAGAGCCATTTAACCGCTAGACCACCCATGTGGACGGGCTCGAACGGAAGTGGTAATCACAGATTTCGTCGAGCACTTTACGACTACATAAATTAGCTCGCGGAATTCTCTCTTACTACAAGTTAGAATTAAATTCAGTTAGTAACACTGTTACGTATCTGAACTTGTTTGTGTGTCCTTTTAAGCTACGCAGTATGTCTGAAATGACCAGCGTGCCCGATTTAATTCCTTAAGTTTGATCTTCTCCCCGCTGCGCCGTTCATGACCTGATTCAACGAGAATTATCGAGGAGGTGCCTTCCGATTACCATTGACGTGGTTTTTTAGCCTGACTTACGACTGCATTTTGAGAACTCTTTCTCACAAACTGGTCAGTTATTTCCATTGATATTTAAATTAAGGCCGAGTTGAAAGCATCTCGTAAGCGCTTTCGACTAAACCTGTGAAAATTTACCCTTCCGATCGCTTTCCACACGGGTGATTTTAGCCAAATATCAATTTTGGCTTGTGGGGACGCAATAAAAGAGAATCGGAGAACAACCACACTATTTTTTGAAACATGTATCCTAAAGCCTTTCATGGGTAAAAAATAGCAGAAAACTCTTTTTAGACGGGAAATTGAGTGGACTTACCTCGGCAAGAGCGGCAATTAAAATTGTTGATGTGAAGATATTTAAAGTACCCCTTCAGAATGTGGAAGTGTCACATGGTATAAACCTTCTCTGGTGAGGACAACACGGAATCTTAATGAAGTACTCCCCCCTGCCATTGTTTGGGTTTATGAAACATATTCTGCTACACTGGAATGGAACTACAAACTGACATCAGGTTTATTTGGAGCTGTTTTAAATTTCAATGTTGCTGGTATAGTGAATATTCAATCAAATGGACAAGCTGGTGCTGTTAATGAAAATTTTAAGGGGCGGTTCAATAAAATCTCAACTCCAGGCAGAGTCTCTCTGATTATCTCCCAAGTGACCGCTGCTGACAATAAGGCTAATGAAGAATTTAGCTGTAAGTTAGTTGATTCCAATGCTGACACTTGGAAACGAGCAATTCAGGTGCAAGTCTTAAGTAAGATTGACAGTGTTTCTGATTTTTAGAGGTGCACACCAAAACTATAATACACTGACACCAAGTACTGTCCTCAGGATCTTGGACTTGTATTTCAGGATATCTCATCGACGATTATGTTTTGCACTAAGTTGTTCCCTAGCTACCTGAAAATGCTACCTGAGAAATGTGCTAACTATTATTAATGTGCGCTGGGCGAAAATGGGGATCGGGGCGTATTTCTTGAAGGGAATGGTAGACGTCTGGAGCTCTGCTTTCAGTCTAAATGCACAATTTTCTCTGGGTGGTGAAGGTATTTTCGGAGTGCGGTCATCGGAGTTATGCGAACCGCTAAGGAAACGGCTCTTTGGTGAGTTTTACATTTCTTAAATTCAGGTTCAACATTCAAGCGTGACAATTGCAATTGACTAAGTGTCCATTCACAGGATAAAGTGTTATTTCTCAACTTTCCCATAGCCATGTTGTGAAGTAGCTAACGTAAACTACTGAATTAGTTTATGGTTACATTGCTGTAACGTCAACGAGGGAGAAGTTGAACAAATTCCTGATTTCAAGAGATATAAGTCAAATTCACCACTCCCTGGAAACACCATGGGCAGAGGCTTCCGAGCCAACAAAAAGGCTTTCTGCTAGAAAGGTACGACGGGTAGTTAATGCATGCTTGGATGATATTGTTCCTAGGGAGACTGAGACTTTATTGTCTTCACTGGTTAAATCAAAGCTTGAAGAAAGTGCTATCGACTCCTCTCTTATGGAATGTTTGGCCGAATGTTACAACAACGCAGGCCATTGGAGCTCTCAAAGGCAGATTTTGTCCATCATGGCGGATAAGGTGAATTTCAAAGATTTGCAGAGATGGATACCGGATTTGTCCAGGTATCGTTTCAACATTGCTAGACATCATTTCTTACTCCACGGTAGAGGTGCGAACGTACAATCTGTTAAAGGCACAAGAATGTACATTGCGCCAGAGAAACTTGATCATTTTTTGTCGTTCATCACCAGTACCCACATAGTTCAAGACTTGCCCTTTGGGAAGAAAACTATGAAACTGTCCTCAAATACGGAAATAGAGGTTCCCAATGTTGTTCGAAGTCTTATCCCTGAGCATATGGTCCCTCAGTATCTAAGCTACTGCAGTGAAGTAGACTTTATACCAATGAGTCGCAGCACCCTATTGAAAGTTCTCAGTGTATGTTCCACATCCGCGAGGAAATCTCTGCAAGGTTTGGACTATGTTTCAGCTGCAGGCGCCAAAGCTTTTGACGAACTAGAAGAAGCGATTGACAAGCTTGGAGATAATTATCTAGGAGGTTTCACGTGGCCAAGGTGCAGAAAGAGAAATTTCATCCAGCGAAACGCTACTTAAAAGGTGACTATAGGGTAACATTGTTTCTGTCGAGGATGTTTTAACTTTCTTGGTTTTTCTTCCACTTTAGTGTACCTTAAAGGGATAATAAGCCATAACGGATTTAAGACAGTAACATTCTGGAAAGATAGACATATTTGGTATGTTCGTAATGCCTTTCTCCCATGGAACGAAAATAGAAACACCGAGTTTCTTGGCACTATGGTGCTTGAATTTGTGGCCGAAAAAACTGTGATAGGTAATGCGAGGAATGACTTATGTCGTGTCGTGATATTTTAGAATCTATGAACATTGATATCAGAGTCAAAGTTACCCGTGTATACGTTTTTCTTATGCCAGGTTGGTACATTGTGCTTTCATGTTCACTTATTAGTAGATACTCAATAGTTACTTGTGTTTTTAAGGTTCACGTATCTAAAGATTCGACGGTCGCTGATCATTGTCGGACATATGCCCTCATTTATCCTCAAGATAAGAATTACACCACAGTCTGTAATCATGAACACTTTTCAAACTGCGATAGATGCGAGCTTCTCCCAACATTATTTCGCAAGGTTAGGTCAGTTATTGGCAGCATTAATTGTAGCGCTGAAGAACGAAACGAGCTGGAGTATGAAATCTCACAGTCAATTCAGAGTATTGGAGCTTAGAAGGCCCACCCTGTTGGCGCTATAAATCAGGACTCCGCAAGACATGAAATTCTGGAAGATCTTGATACACAGGCAGATGTTAGTTGTTATGGACTGGGCGATGAAGTTTCTGCTGAGAAAATTTCCTGAAAGCCAAAGCGACTGGTTCGGAAAACGCGGCATACCCTGGCATATCAGTGTAGCATTGAGAGGGAATGTAAACAATTAAACTGAATTGTTGACTTTCTTTCATGCCTTCGAAAGCTGTAAACAGGAAAGCTCCACTGTACTAGCCATTATTGATGACGTCTTTCGTCAACTAAAGGAAATCATGCCAGAGGTCAACTCTGTTTATACGCGGAGTGATAACGCAGGATGCTATCATTGCGCGTTTACATTACTTTCAGTCTACCATGTTGCCAGCGAGCATGCAATGGAACTAGAGCGTTTTGACTTTTCCGACCCTCAAGGCAGAAAAGGATCTTGTGATCGTAGGGCCGCTACAATTAAAAGTCACGTGCGCACCCATCTCAATTCTGGCAACTACATAGAGACAGCCTCACAAATGATGAAGGCCATTGAGTCATCTAGCGGAATTGCTGGTGTCCGGGTGACGGTGAGCAGGCCACAACCAACTGCAAAGTCCATTCCAGTAAAATGGGAGGGCGTTAGTTTCATTAACAACATTGGCTATACCAAGGAAGGTTTGCATGTTTGGAGAGCTTATGGAATTGGCTCTGGCAAATTTTTACCCTGTAGCAACTTCCGCCCACAAGTTGGGAGCCTTCCTCAGCTAAACAAACAGAAACGGAGTTCCACTGCTGAAGCATCTTTCCAAACTGCCAAAGCCAGAAGTACACCAACGCAAAAACCGGTTTTAGAAGAGGCTCCACAGAACAGAAATAACAGCGACGACGAAGAAAGCTGTAAAGACAAAGGAAGATATCTGCTTTTTTGTCCAGAAGAGGGATGTGTCAAGTCCTTTCAACAATACTCATCGCTAGAAAAACATCTGGACTGTGGTAAACACCAGTATGCTCTTGAACAGGAAACACTGTACGACAAGGCAATGACCATGGACGCCACCAAACTGTAGCGTGGTGCTGGCGTCCTACCAGAAATAGTTGATGAAGGTGCACGTATGTCAGTGGAGGATGATGGTTCCATGCTACCGATGGGATGGGCTCTTAAGTCAGCAGGAGTACAAAGAAAGAATCTCACGGTGGCGCAGAAAAGCTATCTGACTGAAGTCTTTGAAGTTGGAGAACACACTGGGGAAAAAGCAGATCCAACGAGCGTCTAAAAGGCAATGCGTAAAGTAAAGCATAGTGACGGCTCTAATATCTTCGACAAGAGCGAGTATCTCACACCACAACAAATAGCCGGATTTTTTCTCGCTTGTCAGCAAAGAAAACGTATAGCGTGGAAAAATCCAGTGAGGAAGAAGAACTAGAAAGAGTGAGCTGCTAACAGAGAAGGCATTCGAAGAAATGTCCAACGAAGTAACGAAAGCGTTAGCTCCTCAGCATCCCATCATGTACGAGATATACAACATCTGTGAAATCGTAGATCAGTCTAAGCTAGCGAAGTTTTCGATACGAACACTGCAGAACATCTGTGCTGCCTTAGACTAGATGTAGCATCTATGACTGGCAAGCGCAAGCAGCCTTATATTGAAATGATTGAAGGCGTTGTAGCCAGGTGTGGCTGTCAAACTAGTACAGAGTAGTAGTAAGGCTGACCAGAATATGGAGAGATTAACCTACAAAACAGTCAGCGATGTCTTAAATGTCTTTCTTGAGGTAAAATGAAATTGATAGCTCTATTTGGTGTTATGTGTGTCGTCTTAGGACTTTTTTAGGGACACTCTTTCAAGTGTGACGACGGACGGGAGTTGTAAAGTGTATCGTCACATTATCCTGGTAGCTTTTTACGATAGAAGCCAGGAAGAAAGCCAACAGAAGGAAAAGTGCAAGAGGAAATGTAATAAGTTGTCATAGATTAGTTTGGTCCGTGGAGAGAAACGGAATCACAGCCACGCCCACAAAGGGAGAATCTTGTCCATCCTCCAACAGATTTAAAGATCTCTCAGAAAGTTTAAAGGGGGTAATATAATGTAAAATATTTTCAAGCTATTCCATGACTTACAATTTAAGGTCAATCATTAGAAATCTTCCAATTTCATTTTTAAAACTATTTTTTTACCACATCACGTGATCAACTGCGCCCTATTTTATCGAGAAATCCTTCGAATCGAAACGCCCACTGGGCAGAGAGCAAACCGTTCTCCTTTTGTAGTTCCAAACAGTGGCTAAAAATAATATTCTTGAGAAAACAGTAAGAAGGAAAGAAGTCTTATGCTTGTCGTCCTGACGAAAACTTAAGTTAGAGAAGTACCGGCACTAGTCGATGAACATCACTTGCACCTGCCAATTGTAACGATTGTGAGAGTGAGAGTGAGGAGAGTGAGAGTGAGGAAAGTAAGAGTAAAGAGAGTGAGAGTGAGGAGAGTGAGAGTGAGGAAAGTAAGAGTAAGGAGAGTGAGAGTGAGGAGAGTGAGAGTGCGGAGAGTGAGAGTGAGCAAAGTAGGAGTGAGGAAAGTGAGAGTGAGGAGAGTGAGAGTGAGGAGAGTGAGAGTGAGGAGAGTGAGAGTGAGGAAAGTAGGAGTGAGGAAAGTGAGAGTGAGGAGAGTGAGAGTGCGGAGAGTGAGAATGAGGAGAGTGAGAATGGGAAGAGTGAGAGTGAGGAAAATAAGATTATGGAAAGTGAGAGTGCAGAGAACGAGAGTGAGGAGAGTGAGATTGAGGAAGGTGAGAGTGAGGAAAGTGAGAGTGAAGAGAGTGAGAGTGAGGATGAGTGAGAGTAACTATAGTGGGAGTAAGAAAACTAAGAGTGAGGACAGTGAGGGTGAGGAGAGTAAGAGTGAGGAAAGTAACAGTGAGGAAAGTGAGAGTGAGGAGAGTGAGAGTGAAGAAAGTAAGAGTGAGGAAAGTGAGAGTAAGGAGAGTGAGAGAGTGGAGAGTGAGAGTAAGGAGATTAAGAGTGAGAAAAGGGAGAGTAAGGAGAGTGAGAGTGAGGAAAGTGAAAGTGAGGAGAGTGAGAGTGAGGAGAGTGAGAGTGAGGAAAGTGAGAGTGAAGAAAGTAAGATTGAGGAGGGTGAGAGTGAGGAGAGTGAGAGTGAGGAAAGTGAGAGTGAGGAGAGTGAGAGTGAGGAGAGTGAGAGTGAGGAGAGTAAGAGTGAGGAGAGTGAGAGTGAGGAGAGTGAGAGTAAGGAGGGTGAGAGTGAGGAAAGTAAGAGTGAGGAGAGTGAGAGTGAGGAGAGTAAGAGTGAGGAGAGTGAGAGTGAGGAGAGTGAGAGTGAGGAAAGTAAGAGTGAGGAGAGTGAGAGTGAGGAGGGTCAGAGTGAGGAAAGTGAGAGTGAGGAGAGTGAGAGTGAGGAGAGTGAGAGTGAGGAGAGTGAGAGTGAGGAAAGTAAGAGTGAGGAGAGTGAGAGTGAGGAGAGTGAGAGTAAGGAGAGTAAGAGTGAGGAAAGTAAGAGTGAGGAGAGTGAGAGTGAGGAGAGTGAGAGTGAGGAAAGTAAGAGTGAGGAGAGTAAGAGTGAGGAGAGTGAGAGTGAGGAGAGTGAGAGTAAGGAGAGTAAGAGTGAGGAAAGTAAGAGTGAGGAGAGTGAGAGTGAGGAGAGTGAGAGTGAGGAAATTAAGAGTGAGGAGAGTGAGAGTGAGGAAGGTGAGAGTGAGGAAAGTGAGAGTGAGGAGAGTGAGAGTGAGGAGAGTGAGAGTGAGGAGAGTAAGAGTGAGGAGAGTGAGAGTGAGGAGAGTGAGAGTCAGGAGAGTGAGAGTGAGCAAAGTAAGAGTGAGGAAAGTAAGAGTGAGGAGAGTGAGAGTGAGGAGAGTAAGAGTGAGGAGAGTGAGAGTGAGGAGAGTGAGAGTCAGGAGAGTGAGAGTGAGGAAAGTAAGAGTGAGGAGAGTGAGAGTGAGGAGAGTAAGAGTGAGGAGAGTGAGAGTGAGGAGAGTGAGAGTCAGGAGAGTGAGAGTGAGGAGAGTGAGGAGAGTGAGAGTGAGGAAGTGAGGAGAGTGAGAGTGAGGAGAGTAAGAGTGAGGAAAGTAAGAGTGAGGAGAGTGAAAGTGAGGAAAGTAAGAGTGAGGAGAAAGAGAGTGAGGAAAGCGAGAGTGAGGAGAGTGAGAGTGAGGAAAGTGAGGAGAGTGAGAGTGAGGAGAGTGAGGAGAGTGAGAGTGAGGAGAGTAAGAGTGAGGAGAGTGAGAGTGAGGAGAGTGAGAGTAAGGAGGGTGAGAGTGAGGAAAGTAAGAGTGAGGAGAGTGAGAGTGAGGAGAGTGAGAGTGAGGAAAGTAAGAGTGAGGAGAGTGAGAGTGAGGAGAGTGAGAGTGAGGAAAGTAAGAGTAAGGAGAGTGAGAGTGAGGAGGGTGAGAGTGAGGAAAGTGAGAGTGAGGAGAGTGAGAGTGAGGAGAGTGAGAGTGAGGAAAGTAAGAGTGAGGAGAGTGAGAGTGAGGAGAGTGAGAGTAAGGAGAGTAAGAGTGAGGAAAGTAAGAGTGAGGAGAGTGAGAGTGAGGAGAGTGAGAGTGAGGAAAGTAAGAGTGAGGAGAGTAAGAGTGAGGAGAGTGAGAGTGAGGAAAGTAAGAGTGAGGAGAGTGAGAGTGAGGAGAGTGAGAGTGAGGAAATTAAGAGTGAGGAGAGTGAGAGTGAGGAGGGTGAGAGTGAGGAAAGTGAGAGTGAGGAGAGTGAGAGTGAGGAGAGTGAGAGTGAGGAGAGTAAGAGTGAGGAGAGTGAGAGTGAGGAGAGTGAGAGTGAGGAGGGTGAGAGTGAGGAGAGTGAGAGTGAGGAGAGTGAGAGTGAGGAAAGTAAGAGTGAGGAAAGTAAGAGTGAGGAGAGTGAGAGTGAGGAGAGTAAGAGTGAGGAGAGTGAGAGTGAGGAGAGTGAGAGTGAGGAGAGTGAGAGTGAGGAGAGTGAGGAGAGTGAGAGTGAGGAAAGTGAGGAGAGTGAGAGTGAGGAGAGTAAGAGTGAGGAAAGTAAGAGTGAGGAGAGTGAAAGTGAGGAAAGTAAGAGTGAGGAGAGTGAGAGTGAGGAAAGTGAGAGTGAGGAGAGTGAGAGTGAGGAAAGTAAGAGTGAGGAAAGTAAGAGTGAGGAGAGTGAGAGTGAGGAGAGTGAGAGTCAGGAGAGTGAGAGTGAGGAAAGTGAGGAGAGTGAGAGTGAGGAGAGTAAGAGTGAGGAGAGTGAGAGTGAGGAGAGTGAGAGTGAGGAGAGTGAGAGTGAGGAGAGTGAGGAGAGTGAGAGTGAGGAAAGTGAGGAGAGTGAGAGTGAGGAGAGTAAGAGTGAGGAAAGTAAGAGTGAGGAGAGTGAAAGTGAGGAAAGTAAGAGTGAGGAGAGTGAGAGTGAGGAAAGTGAGAGTGAGGAGAGTGAGAGTGAGGAAAGTGAGGAGAGTGAGAGTGAGGAGAGTGAGAGTGAGGAGAGTGAGAAGAGTGAGAGTGAGGAAAGTAAGAGTGAGGAGAGTGAGAGTGAGGAGAGTGAGAGTGAGGAGAGTGAGTGAGGAGAGTGAGAGTGAGGAGAGTGAGAGTGAGGAAAGTAAGAGTGAGGAGAGTGAGAGTGAGGAGAGTGAGAGTAAGGAGAGTGAGAGTGAGGAAAGTGAGAGTGAGGAGAGTGAGAGTGAGGAGAGTAAGAGTGAGGAAAGTAAGAGTGAGGAGAGTGAAAGTGAGGAAAGTAAGAGTGAGGAGAGTGAGAGTGAGGAAAGTGAGAGTGAGGAGAGTGAGAGTGAGGAAAGTAAGAGTGAGGAAAGTAAGAGTGAGGAGAGTGAGAGTGAGGAGAGTGAGAGTCAGGAGAGTGAGAGTGAGGAAAGTGAGGAGAGTGAGAGTGAGGAGAGTAAGAGTGAGGAGAGTGAGAGTGAGGAGAGTGAGAGTGAGGAGAGTGAGAGTGAGGAGAGTGAGGAGAGTGAGAGTGAGGAAAGTGAGGAGAGTGAGAGTGAGGAGAGTAAGAGTGAGGAGAGTGAGAGTGAGGAGAGTGAGAGTGAGGAGAGTGAGAGTGAGGAGAGTGAGGAGAGTGAGAGTGAGGAAAGTGAGGAGAGTGAGAGTGAGGAGAGTAAGAGTGAGGAAAGTAAGAGTGAGGAGAGTGAAAGTGAGGAAAGTAAGAGTGAGGAGAGTGAGAGTGAGGAAAGTGAGAGTGAGGAGAGTGAGAGTGAGGAAAGTGAGGAGAGTGAGAGTGAGGAGAGTGAGAGTGAGGAGAGTGAGAAGAGTGAGAGTGAGGAAAGTAAGAGTGAGGAGAGTGAGAGTGAGGAGAGTGAGAGTGAGGAGAGTGAGTGAGGAGAGTGAGAGTGAGGAGAGTGAGAGTGAGGAAAGTAAGAGTGAGGAGAGTGAGAGTGAGGAGAGTGAGAGTAAGGAGAGTGAGAGTGAGGAAAGTGAGAGTGAGGAGAGTGAGAGTGAGGAGAGTAAGAGTGAGGAAAGTAAGAGTGAGGAGAGTGAAAGTGAGGAAAGTAAGAGTGAGGAGAGTGAGAGTGAGGAAAGTGAGAGTGAGGAGAGTGAGAGTGAGGAAAGTGAGGAGAGTGAGAGTGAGGAGAGTGAGAGTGAGGAGAGTGAGGAGAGTGAGAGTGAGGAAAGTAAGAGTGAGGAGAGTGAGAGTGAGGAGAGTGAGAGTGAGGAGAGTGAGAGTGAGGAAAGTGAGAGTGAGGAAAGTAAGAGTGAGGAGAGTGAGAGTGAGGAGAGTGAGAGTGAGGAAAGTAAGAGTGAGGAGAGTGAGAGTGAGGAGAGTGAGAGTAAGGAGAGTGAGAGTGAGGAAATTGAGAGGGAGGAGAGCTAGAGTGAGAAAAGTGAGAGAGGGAGTTTGAGCCACTCCCAAAGAAATCTTGTAGCAAAAGAAGAGGGCGTCATGCATCAAGTTTCATACTCCAGTTCTGTATCAACATTTTGTGGAAATGAAGTAAAAGCCAGGAATTATAAGAGCGTGTAACAACATATTTTCATTTCGTTTTCTTTTTCAAGAAAAAATGGTTGCTCCCCCCTGCTATGCTGTATGTCATTTTTGTTGGAAATTTTCCACAGCCCCCCTAAATTATAGTGTGGAAAAAGAGTGAACCCCCCCTCAAAATCATCATAGCCCACCCTTTAGGTAAATTATGAATGCTCCCTTAGATTATGTTACTGTGAAAATAACAAGTGTAATAATAAAAACTACAAGAGCCATTATGGTTGTTGTTGTTGTTATTGTTCTTATTATTATACACTTGGCTTTCAGATCTCCTTAAAAAAACACCTGGTAACAGTACCAATTGTGCGTTAGCAAAAGAAAATAATGCTTCCAACCAAGCACCGGGGCAAGGGCTTGCAAAACTTTTATATGAATTGTTGTGAGGTCTTAACCCCAGATTATCCATCAGGGGGTGTTTAGTTTAGTTTAAGTTTAATTCATCTCGCCACTGGAATGACAGGAGAAAGGAACAGAACTTTCGTTCCAACTGACACCTAACCCCTTTTTTACCCACCCATCCCACCCCGGGGAGGACATCCATCACACAGTAATCTCGTGTGTGGGAAATTAATGTCTCCTACCCCAACCCTGCAGGAGACGGGACCTCCATTTATCGTCCCTATCCGAAAAGACTAGAAAGTCTAACCATTTGCAGATATTATTAGAAAGGCAGCACTTTCTTCTCAGATAAAATATTCTCATCAGGCATGCTTTGGATGCGCTGCGGATGTCATGAATCGATCAGTGAATATATCTGTATTGTTTACTCAGTCGATCTTTCAACTTACGACCCCTGGTAGCCCTTGCAGGATCTGATAGATGGCTCGCTGTTAGATGGCTGGCGCCGAAGCCACAGCATAAGGAAGGCGTTGGTACTGGAACAAATCGCGGGTTGTGTTAATGGTGAGGAAAGGCCTGGAGTGCTCTTCAACTTCCATTTGTAAGTAAGCGTAACGCAGGTCAATGACGCTAAACAATGTTCCTCCACCTAATCTGGCGTAAATATCATCAATGCGGGGAGGAGGGTACTCGTCTACTTTCAGCTGTGAATTGATGGTCACTTTGAAATTCTTACACTGCCATCCTTCTTCACAGGAGTCACAACTGGAGCAGCCCATTCACTGGTAGCTACCTTCTTTATAACTCCTACAGCTTTCAGCTCTCTCAATGCTTCGTCCACTGCTGATTTAGGGGTCGGAGCTACTGCGCGGCTTTCCAGAATCGAGGCCGGGCATCCTCTTTAACTTGGATCCGTGCTTGGATGTTCTTCATCGTGCCCAATCCTTCAGAAAAAACACCTCCATGTTTACTCAAGACATCTTCCAGGGCTGGAATGGTGTCAGATATTTCCAAACGAAGTAAGGGCCAGTCCAGATGGATCTCGATCCACCTAGATGACATCTCCGCCTTTGCTTCCTTGACTTCTCTAAAGATTTGGATCGTATTGGGTATAATGTACTAATTGAAAAGCCTCTCGACTTAGGCGCTCGCACGTCTTTAATATCGTGGATTATAAGCTTTCTGTCTAACCGCCGACAACGCGTTAAATTAGCTGGCTCGATTTCTGACTGGCTTCCAATATCTGCCGGCGTTCTCCAAGGAACATAATCTGGCCCAATATTATTTCTGATAATGATCAACGACTTGAATATTTCAAATCCCGAATCCTGTACTTGGAAGTATGTTGATGACGTAACGTTGTCCTAAGGACTTGTAAAGAACAGCAACTCAACCATCCAAGCCAGTCTCAATACCGTCGCCTCTTGGAGCTCTAGTGACTGTATGAAACTCAACGCAAAAAAGTGCAAAGAAGTGCGGATTTTTTTCTTAAAGGACCCCATAGAATTCCCTAATTTGAACATCGACGATCAACAATTAGAACTTGTAACTTCACATAAAGTACTTGGTTTGGTGATTCAGAAAAATTCAGAATAATTTAAGATGTATCATAGTCACCAAGGCCTCTAAACGCCTTCACATACTCTGAGTACTCCGTCGAGGGGGTGTTGAGATTAATGATTAATGATCTAATTACTATCTATGCTGTCTTGATAAGATCTTTACTAGAATATTGCTGTGTAGTATGTAACGACGCCCTACCTTCCTGCCTCTCACAGGAATTTGAACGTATACAGAAACGTGCATTTAGAATTATAGTCCCAGCGCTTTCTTACTTAGAAGCTCTTCCGTTTTTAAACTTAAGAACATTAGACGAAAGACGTAGTGAACTTTGACTTATAACTCTTGAAAAGATTTCAAAAGGAGGTCCTCTTGTGAAACATCTCCCAATGACAAGTCAGCACATGCATCACTATCAAACGAGACGCGCTAGCAAATATGTATTGCCTAAATGCAGGACAGAAAGATTACATCGTAGTTTTTTCCTAAGTACTAGCCTAGCTTTTAATAATTATTAGACTTTTAGACTATATATACGCCCATTCAACTTGTATAAGCATAAACTTATTTGCGATTTTATTGTAAAACCCATTGTAACCTAGTCCCTCTTTGATCAACTTTTGTATTTTTTATTGTTGTATGATTGTAACCACGTTGTAATTCAGATTAGCAGCAGCGATGACGGTTGAATTAAACTTTCTTTTCTTTCTTTTCTCTTTCTTCCTTTCTTTCTCTTTATAAATTCCAGCCATTCTCTGCCAAAAAGGGTGGGTCCCTCATTCTTCACTACATATATGGGAAGTTCCTTAGACTGTCCCGACACTGCACAGTCACATAACAAAACCCCATGGGCTTCACTGACTCCCCTGTGTTAGTGCGCAACTTCAAAGAGGTGTCCTTTAAAGGAATGTGACGGAGGTATTCCAAATACACCCTCTCACTCATGACTCTTGAGTGGCCGAACTCAGAGATGTAGTGTCAGTGGCAAACTATCATCTGCCCGTACCCTCAGTTGCGGCGTGCCGCAAGGTAGCATATTGGGTCCTTTGCTATTTTTAATATACATTAATGATCTTCCCAACTCCCTGCGGGGCGCCGCACCAAGAATGTTTGCCGATGACACCAATCTTACGATATCTGCTAAGACATTAACAGAGCTTGAGCTAGCTCTAACCCCTGAATTGAATAACCTTAGCCGTTGGCTGAAAGCTAACAAGCTCAGTCTAAATGTTGCTAAAACAGAGTTAATGATTATTGGATCAAGACAAAGACTATCTGCCCAATGTAACGACTTAGAAATCAGAATTGATGACCAAATTATCAAGAGAGTCGACAAGACCAAATCTTTGGGTCTTACTATAGATGCCCAACTCTCTTGGGATAGCCACATTGAAGAGATTTTCAAGAAAAGAGAATGCTTCATCCATTAACCATTTTAGGCGAAATCTTAACGTAGTCGATATATAGGATTCCCACACGGCAATCATGTAAAGCAGTTGATTAATCTCAGCTTTCATTATGTAACTGATGATTTTCCGTGTTTAAATAAAGATTTACATACATACATACATACATACATACATACTGACACCGCTGAACCTGTATCCAGTTCCATAGAAACTTGGTGGCCTTCAAGGTAGATCTTAAGTGAAATGGGCTTTTTGTTTATACTGTCAGAGACATGGTACAGGTTCCCAAATTCTTCATCGCTTTCTTCGGAATAATCACCCTCCATCACATTTATTCCAGCTTCAGCCATCTGTGGGGTGGCCTGTCTCTTCCTACATGCTCTCTGTGTATGTCCAATTATGCCACAATGAAAACAGCGTTCTTTCATGAAGGGACAGTTTTGTGACTTACGCGATCCCAAACAGCGGTAACAAGGTTTAGACTTCTTACTGTCCTTACCCCTGAAACCCTCGGCCTCAGGTGGTGGCTTGGATATGGCTTGTTCCTCCCCAGTTTTGACAGTGTCAAGTTTATTGATTGGGGTGCCTGGCCCTTGTTCTCCCTGAAGCACCTTAACATCTTTATTAGCCTGCTCTATGGCCAAACACTTTTGAACCGCAAGATCAAAAGAAAGGTCGGCGAGTTTTACTTTCAACAACTCCGTAATCATCTTCGAGTCGCGGATACCTGAGAATAATCGGTCACGAAGACACTCAGTTCGCATGGCCTCTCCAAACTTGCATTCTGTGGCCAAGTGCTTTAGTGGCTACATAATGACTAACTGACTCACCGGAATTCCTGGCTCGGTTGTCGAACTCATACCTGGCAACCAGCGCTGATCTTTCAGGTTTCAGTTGTTCCCGCATTCGCTCCACGATGATCTCATAGTCCCGCGTCATCTTTCAGTTGTGCGTGGGCCACTAAATCCTTCGCCAGTAGGTAAGTTTCCACCGGAACGTTCCTCAAAAGTACGGCCTTCATCGGTTTAGGATCCTTAATTCCATTTGCAAGAAAGTAAAAGTCCAGTTGTTCGGTGTAGGACTCCCAATCCGTCCCCTCCAGAAACGTTGTCACCTTGCCGATGGTTTGACTCGTGTTAGCGCTCGGTGCTTCGTCCGGCATTTCCCGTCGTGTATGTCCCTTTTGGACGTGATTTATACGACCCACTCCTGTTAACCGCTTGTGCTTGATCAAAGGAATCCCATCCTCGTCACCAGTTGTTATGTATTCCGAACACAAGGCCAGAAACACAGTAAACCAGATCAAGATGGCGGTAAGAACTGTTTTTAATCTCTAAACAAAACCTAGTGTACAATACCAAATATGGAAAACAGGTCTCGTGACAATAGCTTCTACATAGAACAGGGAACCCAGAATAGGGAAAATCTAACAGGGAGTTCTGTACATTCTCATGGAGAGAAAAATTTGTTCCTTTCTTCAAGTAAGAATAGGGATCGTGTTCACAAGCGTTTCGATCTATTTGAAGTTATTACGTAAATAAATATCGACGTTCTCGCCGTTGGATCTTATTGAAAATAACGTGTGAAGGTCAAATATCTTATCAGTATCAGTCAGTATACCTTTCACGTTGATATTTCTCACTTACAATTATTGTGCGAAATAATTACTAATAGTTGTGCGTACGGTCCAAAACCTGTGCGAAAAGACTTCCGCGAAAAGTCTTTTGTGCGACATGTCCAGTTACCCCCAACCTACATCTTGCTCTTGGATTCCATGTGACACAGAACACGTTTGTGACAAGAATACTCTTGCTATTGCAGAAGTGCTTAAAGATACCAGCTATACCTGCAGGGTGGTCTATGTACATGGACATGATACTAAAACTGCCATTGTTTGTAAGTTAAAGTGTAGTCCAGCATATTAAAGCTGTAGCGTCATCAATGTACCAACATTACATTTTGATTGGGTTCTCAGAGTTCTACCGAGAGTTTAACTTGTCAGGTTGTGAAATCCAAAGTAGAAAATTAATTCACATTTGCCTGAAAGCCATATTGTAACCGTCGGTAATAAATACTGTCCTGAATATTAAAATCGCTCGGCCTCGTAAAATTGTTTGTACCTTTAATCATTCCTTTAGGCTCCTTGTTACAACGCCCACCGTTTTCGTTTAATCTTTCCGTTTATGTAGGACGAGTAACCTCGTTGACAACGAGTGAAGACTGGTAACAAAATTAAACTAAATGTTGCTGTACAAATTCTAATGCGACAGCATTAACACATATTATGCCTTATGATGAATACTGCAAAAAAGAATTTTTGCATAAGGGTTAAGGTGAGCTGAGAGAGGAATATTATAAATGACCAGCGCCAATGAAGGGAAGGAGTGAGGGAAGGTTTGCAGGTGTCTTTGAGTCAATTAACTTGCAAGAAGAGAGAGATTTTGCATGCAGCTGAATATATTAATGGTCTTTAGAATTTCCTACAGCCAATAGAATAGCTGCCATGGGAGTTAATGGAGTTAGCCATTCAACCAATTAGATTTGTGGCAGCTTTTATGCAAATGAGAATAATTATTCTTTCGTCTCACTATCTGCTACCTTTGAATAATTGCATGTACAATATATTAATTATTTATTAATTACACAAGAACGCAGTGCAGCAATTTAAACTTCAGGTGCTTTGTCGATGTAAGTATCAAAGGTAGGTAAAACAACAGTGCTATATTCAGGGCTTATAACAAGATAAAATACCTCTCAATACTATTCCCTTATTCACCAGAAGTTTGTGAGCCAAAGGTAAGTTTGATATACTTTATGAGCGACTGTGTTTCCCTAAATTGTTTTTCTTCATGATCAGTTAAAGAAAGAGAGTTCAGAACTTCTACCACAATGTTGGTCTTAAAAAGGACATTAACTTCCGTTTGTAGTACATACAAGGCCAATGCTGCAGACAGAGTATTTAATATGCTATTTTTCCTTTTCCAAACAATCATTACAGTCCACTTAGTGCCCAGGATCATATGAGCAATGGCAAAAAGCCTTGTTTTTATAACTAGCCATTTATGGAGAGCAACTGGGACTCCTGGATTCTCTGTGAGGTTGAATAAGCTGAGAGTAATTCTAAGGTTTTCTTACGAGTCCGGCAACAGAGTTTTGGCAATTGTGCATAATTGGCATATTTGGTTAAAATTACTTAATAGGATAGTACATGTGTAAAGAAAAATTGATTTTAGAGCCATTATCTCACTTGACAGATATTGCAGGAAATGCGATTAACAATTATTGTCATCACAAGTGAAAACTGCACGGACGAGAAATACAACAAATCCTTGCTGCTGAGAAGATTTGATGAAGAGATAACTATCTTAAATGAAATATTGCTTTGTTTGGTTAATTATGCAATATCTTTAATTGATTATTAGTTTAGAGTCAGAGACTGATCTGCTGACTGTACAATTAAGGAAGTAAAATGAAATTTCGCCTCTGGGAAAAATTGTGGAGAATATTTTGTTTAATTCTATAGTGTTTTTAAATCTATTACATTTATATCTATTAATTTTACCTATTTATTAAATTATTTATTTATTAAAATTATATTAAATTTACAGCTTGAGCCTGAACTGTTAGAGTTCTGTCGAATTTTAAGCTTGAAAAGCTTTCCACAATCTTCTTATTTAGTGTTTGCTCATTCTCTCTATTAAGGGGAATAATAAAATACGCAGCAAGTGACAAGAAGAAGAATAAGTTTTCACTAAAGTGGGACTCTGAAAGAAACGAACTGATTAACATTATCATAATGATCTATTCTAGCCTGATTCTTAGCAAAACAACCATATTCAATTTTATTTTAGGTAGTAAAAATATTTGATATCATTATCATTTGTACTTATTATATGAACATGCATAATACGTATGTGAAACATGTATGCTAATATTTTTAGACATATGATTGAAATGTTTACTTGCAGCTTAAAAGGGCGTTTGCTGGTAAATTTGATTATGAAAGAGTGCACTCACTGAGTGTATATAAATTTATTAGCTTCAAGATGATTTTAAATTGCTCTCGTTTTATCGTTTATTATTTTGTTGTCTGTTTTCCACTTTATGTCACTCAAACTCTCAGTTGTTGTCGGTTTTAAGGTGTGGGAGTCTAACAATTGACCTTGCACTGAGATTCAACACCACCACAAAGGAACGAGATGTTATCATAACACTTAATGACGCTGTTAAAAATGGCAAGCGGGGAGAGTTCAGTGTTGGTGCTATGAAAGGAAATAGGCCTGATGTAAAACCACCAGGCGGAGGTTGCGCTGATGTGGAACCATTAGGTGGAGGTGCTACATCACCACCTGACGAGTCCTCTGGTGGTAAGCCTTCACAACATTTCATGTATCATCTTACAAACTTTAAATTACTTCAAAACGATCCAGAGACAAACACTATCTTTTCGCAGTTTCCGCTCATTTCATTCAAAAGCGTCAAAAACATAGGCAATGTTTTGGTCAGAAGTTCTTTTCAGACTAATGACCAACCAGGCACTTTTAAATACGCTCGTGCACGATGCAAAACGTGTCCTTTCATTCACAACACTGATAAAATATCGGGACCCAAACGATCCATTAAGATCACCGATCAATTCACGTGCACCTCCGCCAATGTAATCTATTGCATAACTTGCACTCATTGCAAAAAGATATACATCGGCGAAACAGGCAGAAGACTAGGTGACCGATTCCGAGAACACCTTCGAGACGTGGAAAGGAATGACAGGGACACATCGAAACCAGTCGCTAGACATTTAATTTACCAAATCATTCTAAGCAACATATGGCAATCTGCGGTCTTTCCTTACACTTAGGTAGCACGGAAAGCCGTAAAACTCTTGAACAAAAGCTCATCTTTCAAACCGGCAGTCTAAATCCCACAGGTATCAACGAACGTTTTTCATTCCACTAATTTATTCGTGTTTTTCTCGTTGCCATGTTCCCACGAATAACGTAGCTCCATTGTATGCCTTTAAAAGCACACACAACCCAAACGAACCGAACGGAACAGGTTGTCGTCAGTCACCATCACCGATAATACTCCTTCTTACGACTGCACTCACCCGAACGATCAGACCACACTATCATGAGCTGACAGAAGTCTGACAGTAGTCGAGCCTACAGCTTTTTAAACTGGACTGAGCCCTCTGGAAAAGTTTTCTGTTATTTTGGAATTTTCAGGCAGAGGAAATTAGTTTTGTTTCGTAATATATTTGTGTTGTTGTTTCAGAACGTTTGGAAATTCAAGTAATGAAAGAAATGAAACTACTGGTGTAGATTAAGTTGATTATTCCTTAATATTTTCATACAAGTCCAGCATATACTCGTTTAGTTTTCAAAACACAGCTGGTTTGAAGATTTGAAGCAGTTTTAAATAAGTTAATAGTCTATCATCAGTTGTGGAGTCGAAAGCAATTTTGTATCTAAGATTGCCGTCGAAATCAGCCAAAACCTTCTCAAAGCCATTGCACGGCACTGGATAACAGAACTCGGTTACAACATGAACATGGCGGATGTCAGTCCACGTAACAGTGAAGAAATCAGTAAGTATACTGCTGGGAGATTGCTAGAGAACATGTGACGATAAAGCAGATCGTTGGAAAGGTGCTTTTGGTCAGGTTGCTAAGGCAACAGCCGACAACTTACAGGGAAGAGCCGAGAAGACACTGGTAGACTGGTAGCTGTTAAATTGTTAAAAGGTACTAAGTAATACGCAAATCATGTTGCACAGACTCAGAAGGCTCTCGAAAAATTTTCTGTTTTTCCAATTTTGTTTTCGTTTGTTTTTTAGCGTATGTTTCTGCATATTCTCCAAGTTCCTGTTTAGAATAATGACATTATGTATGACTAGTTCACAGATACCTCCACAGGATGAGGCAGTAGACAATGAATCTTTGATTTTGTTACTTACCTACCTACGTACAATAAGTACATCCATCTTTCTACTTACTATAATTACCTACCTACTATAAATACATCTATCTTTCTACCTACTATAACTACCTACCTGCTATAAATACATCGATCTTTCCGCCTACTATAAATACATCGATCTTTCTGCCTTCTATGAATACATCGATCTTTTTGTCTCTATCTATCCATTTTATCTCTTTGTCTATGCATTTATCTATCTATCTGTCGCCTTGTCTGTCCGGTCATCTTCAATTGATCTATCTCTTTACGCTTACCTATATTTATGGTACAGTTTAAAGATATGATTTTGACAATGTGAAATTGTTTTTGACAATGATTGATCGGACACCTATTGCAGAAAACGCTTCTGAATCAGAGAGAGAGGATTTGCTTGAATTGATGAAACAACTTAAACCTCATCCTTACCTCATCAAACTTCTTGGATGCGTTACCAATCTGGTAAATCCTGAATTGTGTATTCTCAGCTATAGTTAATGTCAGAAACTAAGGTTTCAAAAGTATTGGTATTTTGGTAATTTAGTGTCAGATATATTTCAGGTTAACTTATATAGTACCTACCTTACCTTAATTTATTTAAGGCAGGTACTACTGCTCTTTAAAATCAGAGACTGACCATACTCTTCTCATACTTAACGTGGAAAACATACGCAACACTATGACTACGAATTAACTCAACAGAATGGGTACGAATTAACCTGAAAGGGTAAGAAAGGACCGGTAGCCTTTGAACGCTGCATTAAAATTGACGTCAGCACGCCGTGAAGACCTCTGGGATTGAGGTGCACGAAGAACAGGGACCTTACCTTTCGTGCACCTCCCACTCAAAATCCGCACAGTGCTCTTGTATAGAATAGTTTAACTATTGGGAGAATCTGCTGACCCATGCATAAAGCTTGACGGTATTCTATTCTTGGGAGCACTTTTGAGGTCCGGATAGGGCTCATATGATAGGCGAGAAATATTCACAGTTTTATAATGTCTGCCGAATAGAGGCGTCTATATAATAAATGGCTGGGATGTATGATCAGCAAAATTTATCTGATGGATCAGAAATGGGCTGAAATTAAAATTGCATGCATAAAAATTGCGCACACATTACGGATATGAACCGCTATGAGATAAATATTTTTCGAGGCGGGTGGTTCTCCGATGGTGGACCATAAAGATAATCCGTGTGCAGTCCTGAATAAAAGTTTAACATGATGTCAGGTCAGTGGTATCGACATTTTACTGCATCATAATTCTTTTTCATCAAAATGTAGAAACACATGAACACTTTGCTTTTAAGATAGATTTACATGGATTATGAATATTACTGAATTGTACGGTAGTTGATATTTTGTTTTCTTCTCAACGTTGATTGAAACGTCGTACTCTTCTGCGGCGTCTATTGGTAATTTTGCCTCCATCTGCAGCATATAATAAAGTATTGGCGGTACCTTGTTTGTCTTGCTAGAGCCACTGTTGGTGTTGATCGAATACGTTCCTTTTGGGGATCGGCTGGGTTACCTGAGAAAGAGCCGGGGATTAAATGATAGTTACTACAAAGACCCAGATATCAAACCGCAAACAAATCTGACGTCACAGCAGCTGTTGAAGTTTGCTTGACAAATCGCTGATGGAATGTCCTATTTTTCATCGATACCAGTGAGTACTGTAATTATTCTCTAAGTGGCGTCGTCAAAGAATAAGACTCCATTTGTCTCTACCGTTTTTTCTATGCTGAAGGTTATTCATTGAGATCTTGCAGCCCGTAATGTTTTGGTTGGAGAAGAGGAAAGTTGCAAAGTGACGGACTTTGGAATGGCCAGAGATGTGCTAGAGCACAACATTTACGAAAGAAAAACCAGGGTATAAATGATTTTGAATGAATAAATAATGTTCTTTTGAGTCATGTATTATAAATAGGTTTGAATGATTTTGAAATAATGAAAAATGTCATTTCAAGCGTTGTGTTAATATGTGGCTGAAGAGGCCCCACTGGAGTAATTGCTTAAAAAAAATCCTGTTCAGTCATCAGGAACTTTTGTTACAATGTTCTCGCCATTTGAAGCATTAGTAGTTTTTAAGGACATTCTTAACTCGTTATTGTTTCCTTATTCAGGGGCGTCTTCCCGTAAAATGGACTGCCGTTGAAGCGTTGCTTTACGGGAAATATTCTTTAAAGAGTGATGTGTGAGTATAAGGACAATGTTAGGCAGTATGTTAAAATTAGCTGCTCTAATTCAGGTGGTTCACCGTATCCACGAATGGATGGAAGAAAAATTGCAAACTTACTTCAAAAGGGATACAGAATGCCTAAACCACAACACGTAGATGATAAGTTGTATGTTGATATCGTGTTGCTGTTGTTTTTTTTTCCTAATGGCTTCTATCGCACAGTAGTTTTTGTCCCGCTTTTGTTTGAGATGTTGTGCGCCTCATTATTTCATAATTTATACTTGTTGATCCAGCCTAACGAAGGGAAATGTAGGAGGAAGTAGCTTATAACGAGTTTATCTTTGTGGTAAATGTGTGGATCTTTTGTCCTTTGCTCTAAAAACACTGAAAGCTTGTTTATCAAGGATAGGTCAAACTGTCTCCAATAAAACTTTTCCTTAATTACAGCATTTCAGTTCTGCGTTAAAGACGCTTCGGCCTCGGGCTAGGCCACCAACGACATATTGACATAGTCTTGACGTGTTTGTGTTTTAGGTATGACATAATGACAACTGAATGTTGGAAAGACTACCCTAACTTGAGACCATCTTTTGAAAATTTAAGGAACGAACGAACTCAAAGAAATGGAAAACCAGCACAAGGTAGAATTGTGGTATTTACAAAGGGACTTTCTCTGTTTTTTTTTTCTCTTTCAGGTTTGATTGTTAGAATCTACCATCATCAACTTTAATTGATAACGGCGTCACCGTGAAGGCCTCGTGGCGCACTTTATGGATTCAATTTATCTCACCTTTAAAGCAGTGTTCAATTGAGTATGGAAAGCGATCCTGAATTGGTTCTACTTTTGATTTACCTCGCTCTTTGATTGGTCTAGAAAACTAATGTCACCATCCAACCAATCAAATACAAAACTAAAACCAATCCCAGCTTGATCACACATGTTTTTCCGTGCTTCAAGTGGCCGGGTTACCTGTTTTTAATTTGGGTTCTTGTTGGTTAATTCTTTCATCTGATAGATAGTTGTGAGTACATTTGGTTCAGTTTTTGGACGCTGAAAACTGCGCTATCAAAAATTGATTGTGTCAGCAAGATGCTCTCATTCTAGGTAAAAAAAATAAAATAAAGAGGGAACCATCGAAAGCTTTACAGAGTATACAATAATTTATACCCAGTTCTTTTCGAAATATCTTCACTCATTTCTCTACAGGGATTGATAAGCTTAAAAAACTACGACGACTGACTCTACGTAAATGTTGACGATCTAGCCGAGTAGGCGAGTGAATTCTCAAATAGGAAAGGATGGAGTATTGAATATTGCAACCCTATGAGATTATCTCATGGGATTATTATATTTCACATTAACCCATATTTTATTCTGATCAAGCAATTCTTTAAAACAGGCTGTTTAACAACGAGACAAGGCAAAGCGCAGCTTTCCCATTTTTTGATATATATCTTGTTCAACTAATAGTTCTTGAAAAGAGAAACAATTTTATAGGAACGAGATTAAAAAAGCTGCAACATAATTTTTCCCACTAGATTATTCAACTCTTTAGTGTAGTTGCTCCGGTGTTTATAGAGATGAGCGCGCTATGATTGATTGAGGATTGTGTCATATCTCGCTTCTAGCAGGGGCTCAAGACTCCAAAATGGCTGCCTCGCGTTATGTCAGTGGTTACGCAGGAAGTGAAAAACGTGATAAAGGATAATACAATTCTGAAGAGCACAAGAGATACTAAAAAGTTTGGCGTAACGCTTTTCAAAACAAAGATTTGAAGTGATAACTGTTGCAGAAATTCCAATTTCTGAGATAGACATGAACTTCGTAAAACTCATCATCCGAGACCAACGGGCGGGTTCGTTATTCAAAAGTGATAAGCGCACGTTTTTTTCGCCCCATACAGTCTCGATTCTCTTCAGTCTACCTAGTTCTCCTGAGAAGATTAATTCGTCAGCTATTATCCCCACGCCTTATTTACACACCCTGACGATAGTTTGACTCGACAAGTAATGATAAATGGGACTTCTCAAACTCCACGACTATTTACTGGCCTTCAAATTTGCGAATCTGCCCGAGTCTTCCGGATTTTTTCCTGTCAAATTTGGAAGTGCATAGTACCAGTCCACAGTATTCGTGCAAATCGGTCAAGGTCTCTCGGCTAAAGTTTAGAGTCTCTCAAAACTTCTATCCAGACTTAAAATCCTGCAGATTTCGAAAACGATACGCTTCTTTGAACTGATGAAAGTTATTCTTTATTATGAGGCTCAGAGAATAGAAAAAAAGGAAATGAACAAGTATAGTTACAAAAGAAGACGAAATTTGTACTAATCGCAACGTTGTAAGCGCCAGTTAAAGTTCTTATAACGGGTTATTTTACTCGTTGTATCGCATAAATGGGCAATTAGTAAGTATAGTCTTGTGTACTGTGATTGTGGCAGATGTCTGATTTAAGTTTCTTTACCAAAATTTTGTTAGGTCTTGAGAGGAGAATAGGGACACGGGAAATATACGAGTTGGAATTTATTGTGTTATCTCATCACATGCTAAAAATTCATTGATTGCTTGGCTTAATAGTCGGGGACCTTTTGAGGAAAGTTTGCTGCTTTGAGTGTTATTTTGATTTACATTGTAAACACGCTTCTTATCACGTCGAAGACGAAACAAATTAATGCAAGTCCCGTGAACGCCCTCTGAGTTTATCACCTGGAGGGGTGGTTATGGGGAGTGCATCGGTCAATTTTTATTGGGTATGCGCCGCTGACCTAGAAGAACCCCTATCCCATTATAGTCTATTTTTGGGCGAAATGTACACGGCATTTTAGACCTCAGTTTATTACAACCTGTTGGAATCTGCCAGGTAAATAGGAACGAAACCACCTCAGTGCAGTTCCACACAATCCAAAGACGTTGAAGCGATACCGTGTGATCGATCGTATCGAATGCGGCGCTCAAGTCTAGGAAGACCAGTAACCTTACATGATGCTGGTTAATGTCATGTAAGATGTCATAAGGAACATGAAGTAACACCATCTCGGTGGTGAGGAAAGGTCGATAAGCCGATTGCAGATCAGGAAAATTCCTGATCTTTCCGACAAAAAACTGACGAAATTCGTTAGCTAGACCGGCAAGGTTCGTATGAGGTGGATAGAGTTCGTCACGAGATCCCCCAGAGGGACGGTTGACTGCATTAAACAGACTTTGGTGGCCAGTACTATTCTCATTAATCAAGTTCGTTGAATAATCTCTTCTTGCCTGCTCCGTTACATGATTTGCATGAATTCTCGCCCAAGTAAATGCCAATCTGTTTGCGAAGGCCACTGGCTCCCTAGATGTGCTCATATTTGCAGCGTTCTCTCTTCGTTACCCTAACTTACATACTTGCATCCCTTTACTTGCTTGCTCATTCACTTACTTACCGACTTACCTACCCACTTACTAACGTAGCCATTGACATGGAGCTTTACTGGTTACGGCCAGAAAAATCAAAAAATGCTGAGAGAACCTGATAATTGTGTTTGTAGAATATTTTCAATTTATTTAAGCAGTCTCTCGTGACAGAATCATTAACATACCAAAATAAGTACAGCCCATAAGAATTGCCCAATCCCCCCCGTAACATAAACGCCTTCCTGGCTATAAAACAAAGTATTGTGGAATCCTTGAATTAATGTGAACTCGCACATAGCCCCGACCCTTTCCCTATTGCCAGAACTCTCTTCCACATTGAAATATTTTACAAATGAGGCGAGATAATTGGTGATCAGCCAAATAATACGCTTATTTAATTGATGAAATTAACAATGTATGATAAGTTTTAGAGGACAGAACAAAGAAATGAAAAAGCATCGTTGGGATAGAGAGACGAAAGTTCAGATGTAATCACAATGTGATAGTAAACGTTCATTGTACTCGTTGTTCTTGTATGAACTTATTAAACTTACTCATATGCATCCCTCGATTTCTAAATTTAGCTCGTGTTGTCATCATTAGAGGAAGTCTAATTTTAAATTTGTTTACTCAACTTCTACAGCCGTTCTAATTTTTAGGAGGAGGCGTCGTGGCCGAGTTGTTAGGGTGCTGAACTTGTAATCCGGTGTCCCGGGTTCAAGTCCTCCACCCTGCCACTCACAGGATTTGTTCTGGGTTGCCCCTAGTTCAACTCTTCGGCTGTGCTCTGTAAATAGCCTCCTCCCGGTGGGGATTTTCAAGCAGTTAGTTAGTAGCAAAGCCGAGAGACGGCTTTGCTGCTTAAATGCCACATCTATTAAAAAACAAATCGGCCGATTTTGTTTGTTACGCATCTTCAACTGGTACTGATATTTTTGCCATCACCGAATCTAAATCTAAATGTAACTATCGTTATGTCGGCAAAATCGTTTAGGACATCACGCCAACTCTAAGATAATAATAAGTGAAGCTATACTAAATATACAACACTATTAAAAACTATTGAAAATTATTTAAAACTATTTAAAACTACCGATAAAATAAATTTAAGTTAGTTTGCTTTTAAAAATACGGAGGGATTGACTGGAAACAGTTTCTTTTGGAAGTTTGTTCCATTCAGTTATTGTCCTGGGAAAAAAAGAAAATCTAAAAATATCTTTATGTCCTTTCGGTACGATAAATTTAAAATCATGGCTTCCTCGGGTTCTCCTTTCTTTGTTTGCTATCAAATAATCCCCCCAATCCCCATCTAGGAGGCCGTGGCACATCTTGTACATAGTGGAGAGCCTAGCATATCTTCTCATTGTTTCAAGTGTGTCCCACTGTAGGTCTTGCAGCATTTCCGTCACGCTCGTTGTTCGATAGTAATTTCCAGTGACAAAGCGGGCTGCTATCCGCTGTACCCTTTCTAGAGCGGCTCTTTCTTTCTGGTAACGTGGGTCCCATGCGCTACAGACATACTGGAGTTTTGGCCTCACAAGTGTCATATACCCGGTTTCTTTCACTGACTTTGGACAATTCCACAGGTTCCGCTTGATAAGTCCCAGGACCTTATTTGCCCTAGATGTGATTGTTTCAATGTGTGGTGACCACCTCATTTTGTTATCGAGCATTACCCCCAGATAAGGGTGAGATTCCACTTCTTCTAGGATTTGTCCACAAAATACGTATTCTCGCTTTGGTGGATCTCTCTTGGTTGTAAAACACACGATCTTATACTTTGAAGGATTAAATTCCATCTTCCACGTCTGTTTCTAGTCTTCTAATCTATACAAGTCCTTTTGGAGATCGGCTGTGTCTTCATCACAACAAATTGTCCCTTACAACAATGCATCATTAGCAAAAAGTCTAACAGTAGATTTAAGAGTATCAGGTAAGTCATTTATATAAATTAAGAACAGTAGCGGTCCTAAGACTGTTCCTTGGGGAACACCAGGTGTCGTAACTACAGGGGCAGATGATGCCCCCTCAATTACCACTGACTGGGTACGCTGTGTTAGGAACGATTCAAACCGGTTAAGTAGTGGGCCACGAATTCCGTAATAATCAAGTTTCTTCAAGAGTCGGCGATGGGGAACTTTGTCGAATGCTTTTGAAAAATCAAGGATTGCGTCGTTAATTGTTTTGTTAGACTGGATAGCACTTGCTATGTCATGAATGGTACATATGAGCTGTGTTTCTGTTGATCGTTTCGCTCTAAAGCCATGTCGACAATCAGTGAGCACCCTATATCGTGAAAGATGCTTCACAACTTGGCTTTGTACAATATTCTAAAGTACCTTTGATGCAAAGCAGGTAAGTGACACGGGCCTATAATTTGAAGGATACGATTTCTTTCCTTTCTTGTGAATAGCGCATACGTTGGCGTGTTTCCATTGGATAGGCACTGTTCCGGTATGAATACAATCTTGATATATGTCAGTAAGGACATGTGATATTTCATAGGCATTTTCCTTTAAAAACCAGGGTGGAATTCCATCCGGGCCATACGCTTTATCTGCCTTTAACTCGCTAAGTTGCTTTTCAACTCCACGGGTTGTGATTTTTATTGTTCTAATAGTCGGGATAGGGCTTTCGCCAAGGTCTGGGATATTCTCTGACTCTTCGTTGTTGAAAACACTGCAGAACTGACTATTTAGCACTTGAGCCTTAGCTCTCGGTTCGATAAACACTTCATTTCTAACTTTGAGGTCCTGGGTATCTGTACCTTCTTTTCCTAGTTTTTTGATGTGTGACCAATAGCCGTCGGGTTTTGTTTTATGGAATCACCGAGAAAGTCAGAAAGATAATTGTTCCTGGACTCATTCAAGTTCTTGTGTAATTGTTTCCTGACTAATTGAAATTTATTCTAATCGAATTGGCTTCCAGATTTCTTCGCTCTGTGGTATAGCCTTTGCTTTTCTCTTGTCTGTCTTCTCAGGCTACGATTAAACCACGGTAGGTTATTGCGGGAGGTATTAAACTTGTGTGGTATACAGGAGTCCATAATTCCTGTGAGTCTTTGTTGAAATATATTCCACTTTGTGTCTACGGATTCGTTCTTCATTTCTACAAAGTCGTTCGCAAAGTCTTGTAACTCTTTCTTTATAGCGGTGGTATCTGCCCTTTTCCTCATATAAAACTTGCGTCTCACTGGCTTTTTCTTTCTATATCCCAGGTTCACTTCAAAAAGAACCATATCGTGATCGCTTATTCCCGGGATTACCCTAACATTGTTAATGGTATTGACATTGATTTGTCAACGCAAGATCGAGAATGTTATCATCTTTAGTAGGTTCCTTTACTAGTTGGGTAAGTCCATGTTCATCGATGATTTCAAGTAACAGTTCAGAATTGAAGGAGCAATTTGTCAGTTTAAGGTCGTTCCATTTAAGTTCCGGGGCGTTGAAATCTCCCGCCACGATTACATTGCTAGTATTTAATATATCGCCCAATTTGAATAAAGATGAGCCAAATTCATGTAGACTGCTTATATCGGTCTTGTTTGGGCGGTAGAAGGAAGCAAAGAAAAGATTTTGATCTTTTATTTTGGATCTGACATTGGGTCCAAATAATCTCACATTCCGTATTCAAATCATCGCGATGAGTGACGATAATGTCTTTCTTCACTGCTTGGAAAACGCCACCATGGTTGTCAGATATGCGGTCTGTTCGATAGATGTTATAATTATCTGGGAGTATTTCGCTGTTCTCTATATCTGGGTATAACCAGAACTCATTGCCAAGAATTATATCTGGTTTGTATTGATCGACGATTGTAGCAATATCGGCGACTTTGTTCTTGATGCTTTGAAAATTTACGGTAAGGCAAGTCAATTTGCATTTTGTATGCTTCTGATTAATCCTTAAGGTCTGCTCACATTCTTGACATTTTTGCCACTTCTTTGGGCCCGGGTTTGCTTCAATATCTCCACAACGTATAGGAGAAGGACGAAAGCAGGCACAACAATTTATAGAACTGTCAAACTTCATCACACAGACAAGCCGTGGATGACGGCTTCTCTTAAACACCTAATATTAGAGCGTCAAGCTGCCTATCATAGTGGTGATCTCCATTTATGGCGTGTTCAGCGTGACAAGGTGCGAACATCTATTGTTCATCTATTGGGAAAAGCTGCACTCTAGACCCTATGCCAACATCCCTAGTGATAGATTGCCTTGACGTGCTTTTAGCGATCATATCGAAAATGATCAATTTATCACTTGAGTCTGGGCTATTTGCTGATGACTGGAAGTGTGCGCTTGTCCTTCCTCTGCTGAAGAAGTCTGGGCTAGACCTTCTATACAAAAATTACAGACCTGTCGACAACCTGCAGAATTTTTCCAAGCTGACTGAAAGGATGGTGTACGAGCAGATAAACACCCATATGATGACTCATTCACTATATCATGAATTTCAGTCTGCATATCGTAAAAATCATAGTACGGAAACGGCTCTTGTTAGAGTCACTAACGATATTCTCATGAAAATGAACACTCAAGAAGTCACCTTGCTGGTCATGCTCGATCTTAGCGCCGCTTTCAATGTGGTTAATCATAACATCCTCCTTACTCGTTTGAATGAGGAGTTTGGGAAATGCGTATTGGCGTTGGAATGGCTCAGGTCGTATATGGCGAAAAGAGGCCAGAGAGTCTCTGTAACGATGTCACTTGGATGGCCGCGCAATAACCCAGATTAAACTATAAAACAAAACTAGTCTTTATTCATCCGCCATAACAACCGGAAAGCATGGCCCATACAAATATCCATGATCCTTTGCAATGTCTTAGAACTTCTGATAGGACAGCTTCCGGTAGAATAATATCAAAACATTACATCCCTTCCTTTCTTTAGAGACAAACAACCGCAAAAAAAAATCTATCTGCATGAAAACTGTTCAATAAAACTTAGTAACATGAGCGTATGAGCGCATGATCGCTACCTCATAGAATCTGCTGTAATAGTCTACGACTACGAGTAAACTTTCTCCAGTGGGAAGAGGACCCAACAAGTCTATGGCGATGTCTTGCCAGGGTCCAGTAGGCGGCTTTACTCTTTCCATGGCTCAGGGGCCTGAAGTTCTCCTGCGACTTGGCATCTATGACAAGACTTACACATCCGCTCTGCGTCTGAGTCAATCTTTGGCCACCCAACCTTTGTCCTTAAACGTGCCTTCATTTTAACGATGCCTTGATGTCTTCTCCGTTTTAACTTACATGTATCTCAAATATTGTAGTTAGACCTTGTAACCGAAAAGCCCACGTTGGGAGTTACAATAAACGTATGTATGCATGTTTTGAATTATTTCGGTTTTGATCTAATTGTTGTGCGGTTTTCCAGCTTTTGATGAATTTTTCTTCGATTTTGCGGTTCCTAATAGACCCCAAGGTTAGGGATCAGATTATACAAATTTTTCACCTACTTAGCTGTAAACAAATTGATATGTCAACGGCAGACCAACAGATATCGATTTTCTGAAATGATACCGGAACGCCTCTATGGAATTTCCGACTGAACGCCGCAATGTTGAAATCTAATTCAACTTTTCTTCGAGGCAGTTTCGACAAATCGTGTCGCAGTGAGCACAGACGTGACTAAGTCCAAGCCCTTTGAAAGACTAAAGGTGTGACTATGAGGTAGACGCTGAATGCAAAGAGTCTTTGACTCCTCGAGTCGTTTGCTCATCCATCCTCCAAGTTCACAAGGGGTGAGCCTTTTATACGAGTGCATCTTACGAGTGAATCTTACAAGCGCAACTTTCATCAAACTTATGAGGGAGCCTATGAGCACTCTCATCAGCAAAATTATAAATCAAACGTAAGCTTAAACAGAGCTAGCAGAATCATCAGTGGCACAACTGATCAGTCCATAACATCCAACCGAAACACTCATGTGGTCAAACAGAACGAAACGCTGTCAGAAGACTCATCTGATGGTAACAGAAATCATACTGAAAAATTTACAGGAACGAAGGAGTAGTTCAAAGTCTACTTGAATTAACGTCCGCCATGATAGGAAACCATCAGAATTAGCGTAGAACAAAATTTTGAACTGGTGGTCTGTTCAAGATGTAGACTGCAGACAGCAGACCGGGTAAAAAATGCAGACTAAGAACAAAATGCAGATAACAGACTACAGACCGGGTGCAAAATTCAGACTGAGAATATAAACTGTTTTTTCATCTGATACGCGATAACACGTCATCTTACAAATTACCGTAAAATATGACTGCTGTTCTGCAGTCTACATTTTGTACTGACCGTTAGTCAAAATTTGAATTCTGATTATTTACTCAACAACACCCCAGCAGTTCAAAGTAATTTCACGTAGTTTCAACTTTATCCGAGTTACCCATTGGTTGCTTATGTTTACATGACAGTATTAAAGTGTTTTTTTGGTAGAAGTAAATTAAATATCTTCAGAACCCATATCCACGACTTATCTACAGTTTCCTTTTATTAGTTTGGCTTGTCACAGATCCAAGGCTGTATTATCCTCTTCATCAAGATAAAAAGGCGCAAAACCAGGATGGAAGACGAAAAAAAGGAGGCAATGATAATGTTTATCTCTGGAAGGCCGTCATCGTTCGTTCCAAACTACGCATACAGCTATTAGATCATTCAACGTTTAAAGGTGTCTGTATCGTCAAATCAGAGGTAAATATAGCTTATCATCATCTACCAGCAAATTATTATTTTTCCACTATTGCACAATTTTACTCTATTAGGGAATCAGAACGCGCAACCACGTCATGGTATTTTACTGTAAAACGGAGAGAATACATGGATGGAAAGTGGAGTATCGTAATAAGTGCATCAGGAGTTCTTGTTGGTCATAAAAAAAATGTACGCGATCGGTGATCGGTGATGGGGCTGTAGAATATATTTCTATCCTTTTTTTGTGTTTTTCTTGCGTAGTTCATGACGTTTCAGTTTAAATTTTCTACAATTTTTTAACTCACTTTTCATCGAATACAATCCGCATAACGAAAAATGTTACCGGCAACTATATGAGGAGCTGAAATCTCTTCCTTGGGAAAAAACTGAAGTTCCACAGTGTCGCGGAGGAATGTCCTTAATTGATTCTGACGCCATGCTACAAGCCATTGTGGAATACATGAAGGACAACTATCCCACTACCCCAGAGGAGTTTAACTTTCAGGCTGAACTTAAAGTTGTAAGTCACTGGCACTGGTTCGAAGACAAAACGGTGCCCCGACGTAAACCAAGTCCTCGTGAGGACTTTCGTATAAAGAAGGCAGTAAAGAAATCGTTTCAAAAATGGAGCAGAGATCTAAGGGATCAACAGTCAACGGTAACTAACGAAATGACGGAAGACTTAAATGAGTCCTCGCTTCAGAGTTGCGACGAATACATATCAGGTAAAGCCTGAAGTTTAGTGTCACACTGCACGTGTTTGACCACAAATGATTAAATACTTTGTGATTGTATCTCTTGCACACGCATAAAAATTGTTATCACATTACCTCCCGACACTCATAAGATATGGCCACTCCTTCTGCTGCAGCGAAAAGGAAAATTAATTAGACTGCATAAGTAAGTTTAATAAAGGGGTACACCTGGCATAGATGCGTGGTTTTAGGGAAGCAATGCTCTTCTCCTTAACTCCTACAAGGCCAGAAATATTTCTCGGCAATGAAATCTCCTTTTCATCCCCGTGGCCGCAGTTTTTGGTGGTGCCATGTGTCACCTAGCAAATGCTTTGTATTGTGGTCGCGACCAATCCAAAACGATATAGAGAGGTCGATTGATAAACAGAGTAAGTAGAGAACTCGCCCAGTTTATGCACATACCACTAAAGTCAGCAGTGGTTTTCGTGGTTTATTTGTCTTGATTGGCTGAAGCTAATTCAAGTTGATTTATGTTGTTTTCTGTGCAGGGCTGAAAGAAGATATTTGTGCCATCCAAATGTATTATAACAAAGAAGGTAACCACTCAGGAAAAACTGAAAATAAATTGAAACTAAAACTTGTAAATGTACTTTACAGGAATAACGTTATGTTAGTGAACAATGTTATATTAGTGAAATAGACTTTATTAGTGGGTGTTGTAGGGACGCAAGTCCAAATGGAGGAAATACGATGGTGGTACAGGTAGTGGATTCTTCCCCCTGTTCCAGCCCGAGCCTTGTGTCTCTGCTTTGTGTTGTGGTGGTGGCTGCATGTAGTCTATGCTTGCTTGCTCTGCTCTGCTTTGCTCTGATTGGCTCGCTCTGCTTGCTTGTAGTGTTATGTGTAGTTGCTGCCTGGCACTGGTTATAACATCAACGGGGCATCCATTTGGTATTAGTCCCCTGGCTCGACATAGCCTCTTTCACCTCAAGACCGATCGTGCGTCGTTTCCGACCACATCCTCCCAGAGGTGACCAACGGTAACTTGGAAGTGCAAACCCCCAGCCTTAAACACGACGGATCTAGAGGAGTCACCCTGAATAAAAAATCTAGGCACGTAGTGTCTGTACCCTGGTGTGCTAGTCAGGCTTGACGTGTGGAGACTTAGGGTCGAGGGACATAACCAAGAGTCTGGAAACCAAGCTCCAACGGCAGAACATGGGGGTGAGGATGCAATTTCTCAACGACTGTGAAGAAACTACAGCCCCGTGGTCGCCTCGGCCTTCACAGCCCACTGAGCCACTATGGAAAATCCCTGGGCCTAAAGAGTGGGGTTAGCCTGCGCGTGCTGACCTCCACCTCAAGTCTACCAAGCGCAGGGGGAAGAAATGTCCTACAGCGGTGAAGAAAGGGCTAAACGACAAGTATTGGACGTACTGAGTCGCAGCTCAGGATATTTGTCGCTTGCCTGTTGAGGAAGCAACAAAAGCATTCGGCAGCACCCTTAGTGACCAAGCAGCCCTTTTAGCCGCGGCCGACAGTTATCCCACACCAGCGGTAAGAAACAGGAAAAGAAACCTACACCAAAGACAACAACTCTCAATTCAGTAGGCTGGAATATCTGCCCAATGCAAGATTCCAAGGAAACTGACCGACTACAACAACGCGCTGCTGGCACGGAAACTAGCCCGACTGGACATCGGCATCGCTGCTGTCAGCAAGGTGCACTTTGCAGAACAAGGGTCACTCACGAAGAAGGGAGCAGGATACAACTTGCACTGGTCTGGCAAAAGCAAGGAGGATCGTCGCCTGCCCAGAGTAGGCTTCATGTTGAAGAGCACGCTAGCCAGTAAGCTGACCAGCCTCCCCGTGGGACATTCGAATCACCTTACGTCTCTCCGCCTTACCCTCCCGGGAAGTCAACTCGCCACCATCATCAGTTTGTACCCTCCCACACTCATGGCAGACCCAGCGACCACCATCATCAGTTTGTACTCTCCCACACTCATGGCAGACCCCACGACCAAAGAAGCCCTCTACAACGACTATGAGATTAAAATTGTTTTACACAATGTTTCTTCATTTTCGTGTTCAGTGCGTCTCCTTCACCAACCCTGCCAGATTTCAATCTAGTCCGAGGGCCGTTAAATTCGCGATTTCGCGTCTGTCATTATTTGACTATGTTCTGGAAGATGATCGCAGGACCTAGCAGAAGTGACGCCGAAGGTTCACCGCGAAAATCTCACTTGACAAAATGTCAAGCAAACACAACAAAATGCTTTGCTCTATTCTTACAAAAACATACAAAAATGACGGGGAATCGATGCGTAATTGAAAGCTGTAGCAATTGTGCAGACTATGCTGGTGGTATTTCACTGCATCAAAACCTTGCAAATAGGTCAGAGCGGGAAAAACGTGTACGATTTGTGGGAACCCGCCGGGCAAACTTCAATCCAGCAGGAATATTTGTGATCTGCTCTGAGCACCTCTTGGTAGACTATTTTGAGAGATCTGTGCACTTCGAAGGATCTAGGCGAAGAATTCTGCCGGGTTCAGTGCCTACCGCTCGAAGAAAGGGGAAAGAAAAACCGTTCTCGGTGCGATCTCGACGAAAGGGAAGTCTACGTGATTTTTCACCCGTTTACATGTCAGCTGATCAATATTTGCCTTTAACAGCTCTCTGGCAGAATAGCTTACACATAGGAAGTACTCGGCGAACATTCTAAGTAAGAACGATCAAATAGCCGAATTAAGGAATGAGATTTCTGACCTCAAAGAACTCGTTTGAAACAAAAGAAATGTAACGAAATGCAAATGTGTCCTCTGATTCTAAAAAAGCTGGCTTTAACGTCAGCGAAAGCATAACAAACAGCTTCAGACATTGAACGTAGAAACGCTTTAACATGTAGGGTTGCAGCTAAAGAAACGGAGAAAAATGAAAAATTCTTTAAAATCTCTCAAACTATCAACCATCTGACAGCCAAGTCAGCGTGCTATCAAAGGGTCTCAAATTCATCCTAACACCCACGACAAACGAATGTAAAATCAGGCCAACTCTTGCAAGACTTATTCGCAAGACGAATGCGCCCCCTATACACCTTTCACGGACAATACGTAGGACCACTTCCGTTTCATAGCAAACTGAATCCCACCAGTTCAGACATCTGTTGCCCTTCAGAGCTACGTGGAAAATTGTCGCAACACAACCTGCAGAGATTACTGTATCTAGGTCAAAAAAAACTTTTTAACGCAATGAGGTTACGGCTCTAAGAGAGTTGAAAGAACTTTGCTTTAAACGTCACAGAAGCCACTCAACAACAAGGGGGCCAAAGTGGAACTCGACAACAGAGTTCTCTTCAAACTTCTCAAAGTAACGATAGTAGAAGCCAATTCGACTTGTTTCGCTGTCAGAGCAACAGGTAAACTTTCCTCGGCGACTGCCTTAACAAAGTCAAATTCCTCCCAATCGAGTCTTTAGATTCGTATTGATTGAGTCTCGAGAGAGAGTCTGGAATGTTCCCTTTGCCAGGCCGATAAACCACTCTGTAGTCAAACCCCTTTAGTCTCAGAACCCATCGTTCAATACGTGCTGATGGTTTGGAGAGCTTGCCAAAAATACACTCGAGTGGCTTGTGATCAGTTTCAAGTTCCAATTTCCGTACACATAAATGTGGAACCTCTCGCAAGCCCATAAGAGGGCAAGGGCCTCCTTCTCGGTCTGGCTGTATCTCCGTTCCACTTCGGTGAGGTTCCTGGACGCGCATGAGATTGCTCGCCACCCGCCGTCTTGAAGTTGAGTCAGCATCGCACCCAAACCCTGTGGACCTGCATCGGAAATAATGCGCGTGTTACAGTCTCCCCTGAAATACGCAAGCGAAGTGGCCTGTACAACAAGCTGTTTCAACTTCTGGAAGGACTTTTCCTGTGTTTCACCCCAGATGAAAGGCTCATTTTTGTTCAGGAGGCTCCTGAGTGGTTCTGCTTCTTGTGCGAAGTTGGGAAGAAACTTTGCAGAATACTGTACAAGCTGAACAAATGATCTGACCTGTGAAGCATCTTGTGGAGCGCTTGCCTTTAAAATGGCAGCTACTTTCTTTTCACTAGGTGCAACTTAGGTCATGATCGAAGAATGTCAGCTTGGGAAGACGAAACTGGCCTTATTCCCCATTCAGTGTTAGTCCTTTCTCTTTCAATCGGGTCAGTACGGCATGTAAATTCCTGTCGTCTTCCTTTATGCCACAACCATGCACAATCAAATCTACTCCCTCGCAACCATGTAAAACATCCGCCACAATTTTCTGGTACTTTTCAGACGCCGATGTTACCCCAAACATCAAACGTTTTTATCTGTATAAACCACGGTGTGTAACAAACGTTGTGATCTCGCACGATCTTTCATTAATTTCCACCTGGTGGAAACCCCACTCGAGGTCGAACTTGGAGAAAACAGTTTAGCCATTGAGGTCGTAAAAGACTTCCTCAATTGTGGGGATAAGATGTCTTTCCCTCTCTATTGCTGAATTTGCCCTGTGCAAGTCCACGCAAATCCGAATGTCACTATCTGTCTTCGGGAACACAACCAACGGCGAGACCCACTCAGTTGGGTTGTGTGACACCTCCTCGATAATATCTTTTGCTAACAGCTCATCCAACTTCTCGTCAACCTTGGCTCTTAACCCAAATGGCAGTCTCCGTACGGGTTGTGCAACAGGCTTGACATCGTCTTTTATGTGTAATTTCAGCTGGAAATGCTTCAGTTTCCCGACCCCTGCGAAAACCTCTCTGTACTTATCACGGATGTCGGCATCACTTCCTTCTGTAGTTAATGAATACACATCTGGACCGACCCTTAATACGCCCAACCTCTCTGCAGTGCTCTTTCCGAGTAGAGGTCTTCCTGGACCTTTAACCACTGCGAAATCATCCACACAGCTGATGCCACTAATCTCGCATACAATCTCAGACACAAATGTCCCAATCACATCAATAGGGTCTTTCTGCCCATAATCAAACAGCTTTTTGCTTGATTTCTTGGATTCACACTGGACACTCTTCTTCTTCTTCAAAATTTCCCAGGTTGCTTGGGCGATCACATTGCATGACGCGCCAGAGTCAATAAGTACCGCGGTTAACATCACTCGTCCAATCTTCAAATCTACTTCACTACCACTTGTAGGCTGACCAACTCCAACTGCAAATGTATAATAATCTTGTTGGCCAGGGGCTGAATCCTCAGATAGTTGGTAAGCTCTCCCCCGTGTATTATTCTTTCGCTCGTCATCTCTTGCGAAAGGTTTGCGTTCCTTTGTTTTTCAACAGACTGCAAAATATCCAATCTCGCCGCATGCATTACATTTCTTGCCACGGGCAGGACAATTCGGGTCGCGTGCCATATGGTGAGTGTAATTACAGCGAAAACAGCCTCTCACTTTTGCCTCCTGAGAACCACCAGACGGTTTACCGGGCTTATACCCTCTGCCCCTATCTTGTGCTGTCCTTTTTCCTTTTCTTTTGCAATGAGGTCGGCCGGAAACAGCATTTACCTGACCGGATGACTGATCCATAGCCTTGACCTGCATGTTTACCGCTTCCTGCACACGATCCAAATCTTGTAAATCTTTAAGAGTAACATTTGCTTTCTCAAGGAACCTACGACAAAGACTGGGATCCTTGCATTTCTCAATAAGCTGATATCTTATCGCCTCATCGACATTTTCAAACTCGCAGGAGATCGCTTTCTACCTCAACCGACAAACAAACTGATCCACCGACTCTCCTGACGCCCGCTCCATTTGCCTAAACTGATGCCTATCGAATGGAAAATTCAACTGTAGTGCGAAATAAATATCCAATAACTCCATACTCCCAGCGAGCAGCTTCATATCCGCACCGGTCAATAACGTGTAATAAAGCTCCTGTAAACTCAACCCTCCACTATGCAACAGCAATGCAGTTTTCTGTTCATCCTTCGTAATACCTTTTGCCACCAAATACAGATTAAACGAGCGTTTTCAAAACTACCAGCGAACTGCAAGTGTATTCGGATCTTCGTTTGGATTGAATGGAGGAAGGCTAGCCACATCAAGAAGAGGAACAAACGTTGCAGCTGGCGAGGCCTGTGAACTTAAAGTTGCACTCGAACTGGTTCCACTGTTCACCATCTTCTGAGAAAATGCCAAGACCTTCCACACAAATGACTTCCAAAAATATCCCCTACCTCACAAAAGGAATTGAAACCTCGTCGCCAATGTAACGATGTCACTTGGATGGCCGCGCATAACCCAGATTAAACTATAAAACGAAACTAGTCGTTATTCATCCGCCATGACAAGCGGAAAGCATGGCCCATACAAATATCCATGATCCTTTGCAATGTCTTAGAACTTCTGCTAGGACAGCTTCCGGTAGAATAATATCAAAACATTACAGTCTCCATCGACGGATCTCTTTCAGAGCGCTTTAACCTGGAGTGTGGTGTCTCGCAAGGGTCATGTCTGGGCCCCCTGCTGTTTCTAATCTATGCATCCAAGCTATTCAGGGTGGTTGAAGATCAACTTCCATACGTGCATTGCTATGCCGACGACACACAGAGTTCCAAACCTATCAGTAACACATCCCTAGGAAGATGCAATCCATGCGATGGAATGTTGTATCGAGAAGATCAGGCGCTGGCTCCTGAGACTCTTTCTTAATAACGATGAGACTGAATTTATTATCATTGGAACACGCCAGCAACTTAACAAATTACAGGCTATGAATATTAAAGTAGGTGGTTCAGAGATAAAATCTAACCACCGTTCTCATCACGAGGGGGCATTTAAGACAAGCGTAGGGCAAGTCTTTACCAAGTTTTCTCTCAGTTTGTCCGAAGTCCGTTTTCCACAGATCCACGGTAAACCGGAAATCAGTGACAGATTTCTACCGCTCTGCTTGCCAGGCGAGTGATGCGAAAATAATATCTAAACTCGTGACAAAATCCTCAGACCAACAAACAGCACAGTTTTCCTGTAATTTACATCTTTTCTTTCCTGATATGGTTGTTAGTAAATTTATTGAGGAAATATTTTCGTTTGACACAGGCTTTTCAGAAACTGTCTGATTTTGTTAACATTGATAAGTTGGCATGAAAATAGATGGGAAGTTGGGAGGCTCACGACGTCCCCATTCATTTTAATCCAGAGCTTTTCCAATCACCTCTGTGTGTGATGCATAATACGAAAAGTTAAAAAAAATCAGTGAACCGTTGCTCGATACAGGGTAATCTTCTTCTTTGTTTCTGTTGTCCAGCATAATTTGCAATTTAGCCGTCGAATCCTTCAGCTCTAACTTTTGAGAAATACGTGAGAGCAATAAAGGACTTTTTTTGAGTTAACATAGCCTCATCTACATACACCTAGCACCTAGGGTTGGGAGAATTTTAGAAAGAACGGGTAAAAGTTCTCAATACTGCTCAAGAAGCTGATAACTTAGGAACTGAACAATATCTTCAAACAGACCTGCAGGTTGCTTCCTCGCTAAAAGCTTCGTTTCTCGCGACCCAGGCGATGATCAACGCTAAAATAGACAAGGAAGTCTACAAGCACAACTTAACGGCCTGCTCCCAGTTGGCTTGTTAGCTCAATTGGTAGAGCACTGCACTAGTATCGCAGTGGTCATTGGTTCGAGTCCCGTACAGGCCTGATTTTTTTCAGGTCTGATTCTCGCTATTGCATAAATAGCGCTATCTACTGCGAGGATCGTGCATCATACGTATCTAATACCGCAGTTCAAAATATATGAACCTCATGTATTTATTCTATCTCATTTATCACTTTCACGGGTTTATTACGAATCAACTTAACGGCCTGCTCCCAGTTGGCTTGTTAGCTCAATTGGTAGAGCGCTGCACTAGTATCGCAGAGGTCAGTGGTTCGAGTCCCGTACAGGCCTGATTTTTTTCAGGTTTGATTTTCGCTATTGCATAAATAGCGCTATCTACTGCGAGGATCGTGCATCATACGTGAGCACAACTTCCTTAAACGCCATGAAAGTTCTATACACAAAACAGAAAGTAAATTTGACAGCATCAATCCCAGAAGTCTTCGAACACATACTTGAATTGGCGACACACACAGCGATTTTATGCGCCGATCGCGGCGATTGGCGTAAGTCGCCTGGTGTGCCCGGCTGCGATCGGCGAATCTGTACTGATCATGGCAGATATCTGCGTTTTATAAAATACGCCGATCGCGACGGTCATATTCGCCGCGATCGGTAAATAAAATCGTCAGGTGTGTGTTACCGGCTTTGCTTCCGCTTCTTGCCTATTTTGATCCCTCAGCTAGGTTCTGGTCTAAGAATAATTATAACTATAAGTAATTTTATGATTCATTGGGAGCCGGAGAAACCGAGACGAGCAGGAATCGGAAATAATTCTGCTTGAGTATGCTACAAGTAAGGGCTCGTCATTTCAATCCTAATCCTTCACAAACGGAAAAATTTCCAGAATAATTTTTCTATTTCATAAGGTAATGTTATATATTTAATTGAAAGGCTTCAATAGGTTCTGGGTCGTGTTTAAAACAACTTTACTTATCAATCGAGGATGTCAGTCTTTTCCATTCCAGATTTTACCCATATATTCTTAAACCAATCAGAACCTTCGTCTAAAATGCCGTCATTATTGAATAGCCAATCAGTTCTCGTGATAGTTCCAGCCTAGTATATAGCTACTGGTGCGGAGTTACAGCCTTTGGTTACTTGTAGCGATGATGTATTACGTGGCCTAGGTTACACATCTTTGGGCATCAAAGACATTTCTAAGATGATTCGTCATTTGAAATTTATTTTTGTATGGATTTCACTCATGCCTCAACTCACAGGTATCGCAGTTAACCTGCATTTGTGCTGATATTTTCAGTGTCTACTTTCTTCTTTCGTATCAGACCTCGGTTCACTACTATGCTAAATTAGGATTAATTTTAAATTGACAGCAGCAGATTGTTGAACCTTAAAGATTGTTAACGATATTTTAATTCAAATTAGAGGAAAGCTATTCTTGTTTCAGTGAAATCGAAAGCATGATTTATCGTTCCTCCTCCAGATAGCGGAAGTGTGACATGGAATGAACCTACCCCGGTTAAGACAACATCGAATCCAGCTGAAGTGCTCCCCCCTGGCATTGTACAGGTCTATGAAGGGTCTTCTGCCACACTGAACTGGAGCTACAGCCTGTCTTTAGGTCTAGGTCTTGGTGGTTTCTTGAGATTTAGCAATGTTCGCATAGTCAACATTAACTCGGATGGTTCAGCTGGTCCTGTCAGTGACAGTCTTCAGAAACGGTTCAGCGTAAGCTCAGCTCTAGGAAGAATATCTCTGTCTATCTCTGCAGTGACTGTTGCTGACGATAAGGCCGATGGAGAATTTAGCTGCGGTTTACTTGATACCAATAGTGATACTTGGAGACGAGCAATTCAAGTTCAAGTCCTAGGTAAGATTAAAAGTGTTGCTGACTTTAAGAGAGGCACACCCTAACTGTAAAATATTATTATCCACATGTCATATTTGGCTTAGTTGAAGTGTTAGAGTTTCTCAGTGCAATAAACTGACAACAATCCTTTCAACGAATTCATTTAATTAATTGGACTTAATGTTGCTAATGTTGTGCGTGACACATCTCATCTTAGGGTAGGTTTCAATGGCACACTTTACTGTTGTCACGTGTCCTATACAAACTATATGAGGTCTGCAAAAGGAGAAATAATCCCATGTGGAAGAAACAACGAATATATGCAGTAAGGGAAAAACTCAAAATTAAGATTCACGTTTAGATAAAGGAGAATAAATGGATAACTCATCAGAGGATTAAGATATCGAAAATTTCCTCACAGTAATCTTATGTATTCATAATAACATTGAGGCAAAACAACATATAAACTGCTGTGTTATACAAGGATTTTCAGCCCTGAAAAAAGGTGCAGCAAGTTGCAAAGAGATTTGTTAATTTTCTCAGGGGTGTTTGATATTGCCAATCAGATGTTGTCATGTCACTTGCCTTTTGTGCCACTCTGTCATGATGATAAATGAATGGAAAAGCCTTCACCATTCCTAATCAAATGTGTTTTGTCGAAAGTTATCAGACTTTGGCAGTTAAAAGAAAAAAAGGTGAATGATAATTTCTATTTCAACGCTCTTTTTTTTCAACTTAAAAGCAGCTTAAGCATGCCACTGCAAAACTTAGTGGATGCTGATAAAGTGTGAGCAGCGCTAATCCCTTTTGGTGAGACTATTTGTCATTCTGGGTTAAGGACTTTACTTCTTGTGCCTGTCAGGCTTTGTTTTTGCTTGGACTTCTCTCCTTTCTACCTTTCTCTATTCACATTCTAGTTTTAAATGAAGAGAGAGAGAGCAAAGATCTCCACCAGCAACCGAAGTTAGCAGATGGTTATGTGATTGATATTCAAGGATAGAATGTTTTGCCAGAAGAAATCCTTTCAGAAGTCATTTATGTTGACATGCTATAATTGGCTATTCACTCTTTGAAAGACTCAATAATTCAGTTCTAAAATGTTTTTTAAATAACTGGTGTGCATTTTAACATTTTTTGAAATTTTTTGGAAATTATTGTTAATATTATAGTAATGCATGCTTAGTTTGACACGATAAAAAAAGGGAAAAATTGCATAGGGTTAGTCAATTCCACATAGTAACAATTTTGATGTCAAGTTTTAAGCCGCTTGAACTTGGTACAGCAATGCCCTTTGATGTTTCTGGTTGTGTGCCAGCAAGGAAATTGCTTATGAGTGTAAACCACAAGCCCTTATCCAATTCAGAGAGATTTTTTTTCATTTCTCTTGGAATTTCTCTCAGAATTTCTTGCTTTGTTTTATCTTTCTCCATTCACATTCTAGTTTTATATGCAGATGTTTAGCAAAGGTCATGATATAGAACTGAAAGTAGGAGATGTTTTTTGCAATGAAATCAAGAACCGAGATGTTTCGCTGCAAAAAAGAAATCTCAGCAGTGACTTATGTTCACAATATAACTGGCTACATTGTATTGACATTTTGCCGACCTAAAGCCCCTAAAAATTATTTCAAAAAATGTTTTTTGTAAATAGCTCCAGTGAATCTGAATATTAATTTTCACAAAACTATTTCCTGGAAACTGTGGTTAAAATATTAATGCTCAGTTAAGGCTGAGAAAAGGATTCCAAGAAATTAGTTACCTTTTGAAGATCCACCAAATTTTTTAAGGCAGACATTTGTGCATAGTGAAGCACTCATTTCTTGTTTTAATTGCACAATCATAATGTATGTGAATTTCATTTGCATGTGGAAGGTTCACATGGGACATTTAGAACTGTAGCAAAAAATGTACATGCCTTTCAGTTATCCTTGAAGTTTACTTGTGATTGTTTGAATGCCCCAGTTCCAACAAACATCTCTGGATTTAATGGTAGTACAACAGTTCTTGAAGGCAACAACTTGCAGTTAACCTGCGTAGCAGTGGGTAGACCAGAACCAAACATCACCTGGACCAAAGAGGAGACGGGGAACCAAGGAAATACTGATGTGTTATCTAAAGGAAAGGTGCTGACCATAACAAAGATCAGCAGGAATGATTCAGGAACATTCAACTGTACAGCATACAATGGTTTTGGTAAAGCAGAGAGCCAAACAGTTTACGTAAAGGTTACTTGTGAGTATGCATTGAAAAAAATTTGACTATTAAGTAAATGTTGAACAGAGATGCATTTTCCATTTATCTCTTATGTTGTAATGTGTGCTGTCAATTACATGTACATGTATTGATGTTTAGCTAGGTACATCCATGCAGGGCTCCCAGTTAAATTTTTTAAAAAATGTATTTTTGGGGACCTTTAATTGTGAAATGGTTTCCATAACCAAATTTGGTTGTGTTGCATGGTCGTTCTGATTTCTTGTTAATAGATTAGGCCCTCTTGAGATGCCATTCCATAAACTCAGGCTTCATGTTTCATCTGGGTTTCCAAATACTTGAAAACAATAGGAGAAGCTTGTGCTTTCATCAGTTTTCTGGTGTTTGGAAACCATGATGAAATGCTTGCCCATGTTTATGAAATATTACTTCTTGGTATTCATGTGATGTCCTCAGAATTAAAATATAAGGAATTATCAATCCTTTGGAGATAAAATAGTTTTTAGAACAGCTGAAGACTTACCTTTTCACAATTTTTCAGTTTAATGGGGTTTTTTTGTCTAGTGATAAAAGTAAGGTTGAATTTTCTACACTTTTGCATGGCACAATATTATAATGACAGCCGAGAATGCTGTCACTCCGAGTAAAAAAAGGTGACTTTTCTGATGAGATTTTGTAATTTGAACAGTCCTTGTGAGAGACTCATGGAGTACTCATGGAAATGTCTACAAGCCCTTAAAAAACAACTACAAGCTTTTTGTAGCAAAACTCAATGACAAATGTTTTTGTTAGCTTTGGGCTGCCATATTTTTACCCCTCGTGGTGTCTCCATAGCAATCCTTATAAATTGTAGTTAAACATTTCTTCAGATTTCTTTTGCATAATACATCGCACAGACCTGAATCATTGCAAGACTGTTTGAATAGTCATCTTATTTCATCTCTTTAATTCTTGACTTTATTTGTTGAATGGTTTTGATGGTCATGTGAGTGTCACAGTGAAAACCAGCAATCCCTTTATAATTTTTTATAAAATAATGGAGTTACATGTAGTAGTTGGTAGGAGGATGAGAAAGGCGATGATGATGCTAGAAATATGCAGGATATACTTGGAACTGCATGGCCCTTTGTCCAGAATTTTACTTTTCACAAATTTCAATCTTATGTGGTGTAACTAAGTGGAATCGACATGGTTTATAACTATAATTATTTGCTTGCTTCTGGTTGTGACGCATCCTGAAAATTAGAAATACCATTGAAACTTTTAAGAATAAAAAGCCTCCTGAAAACATATTCATGTTTTCATTGCTTGGAGAATAGAAGTGTTCAGACAGCTTGTGTACTCTTTGAAGATTACAGACAGTGGTACCTTAAGCCTCCTAACACAACATTAACTTAATTTCAAGAGGGGTTTACATCAACAGAAGTCAGCAAATACCTCCCAGAACACAGTAGCTTAGGGGTTTCACTAAGCCACTGTCTGTGTTAGCAAATATGTTCAGTTGATGCTTATTTCAAAATATTAAACAATCCAGTTTAACATAATTATATGGTAAGGTCTGAACCCAAAGATTTGAAATCTCATCTCAATAGTTTACCGAGTGTCAATCTGAAAAGGTTTTTTGTTAACTTTATACATAGACAGCGATATAATATCCTGACGTTTCGGCGACTTCATGACGCCATTATCAAGGGTACAAATGAAAATAAAATGAACAAATGCAAGTTCAAGAGTTACAACTAATTTGCATAGGGTTACAACTAATTTGCATAGGACCTCCCCTATGCGAATTACTTGTAACTCTTGAACTCGCTTTTGTTAATTTTCTTTTCATTTGTACCCTTGATAATGGCTTCGTGAAGTCGCCAAAACATCAGGATATTATATCGCGCGTTTTTACCTGTCTATGTATTACTAAATCTTTGTTAATATGTTTTTTGTTTAATTCTTGAATATTATGAAAATTTAATTACCAATAATATATTAAACATGCATCACTCTATGAATAGTCAGAAGATCATCCAGTTAACATCCAGACAAAAGCAGTTTACATATAATTGGAATCACACTATAAAGAACTTTTTGCAAACCCATGTAAATCAGCCCAACTACATAACATCAGACTAGAACAAGAATACCCTTTTGTTTGTATTGTACTGGAATGGTTGGACCCCATTGGGTTTGAAGGCAATTCACTCAGATGCATCTTTTTGTAGATGTTGTTTGTTAATCTGATTTGTTATTTTCCATTTTGATTTACAGATCCAGCCAAGATTCTTACCAGTAAATTTCAAGCTGAGTATATCGTTGGTTTGAACCAAAGTGTCACTCTTAACTGTAAAGCAGAAGGGAAACCTCTGCCTACACATGCTTGGACTCCATGTGGATCAGGACAAGTTTGTGACAAGAGTACACTTGATCTTTTAAATGTCTGTAATGATGTCAACTATACCTGTGAAGTGGCCAATATACATGGAAATGATTCAAAAACTGCCAATGTTTGTAAGTTACATTGCAGTCATGAATGCATTATACAGTTGTACTGTAGCTTGATACATGCACCAATGTGACATTTTAGGTTGGGTTCTCAGAGTTGAACTGGGGGTTAGCCTGTGAGGTTGCAGAGGCCCAAATCATGCTTCCACTTTTTCTTGGTGCATATTTATCTGTTTTTGAATGATTGCATCTGAGTAAAATATTGATGATTCTATCACATGTGAAAATACAAAGAAAGCAGTACAGTAATTTTAACTTCAGGTGCTTTATGGGTGCGAGTATCATAAGTAGGGCAAACAGCTATAACCCCAGGGTTTCTGAGAAACTGCAAAAACTATAATTGTGTTGGATTTTTATTTGGGGGGGGGGATTACACTGTAGAATGTTGTTATAAATATAAATATAATATAAAAGTCTTTATTCCATCATAAGATAAAACTACATATCTTATGTTACAATGAATTGGAAAAACTACAGAAATCTACATACATATTATGAATTAAAAAGTATTTCGTTACAATAAATGGAGCTTAAATATCAACCTATTTACGAAGATGTTCATAAAGGGCTGTGTATTAATTTTCGGGCGCACGCAGCCTTTTTTCCTAAGATTGTGTACATATGTCTTTTGGACAGGAATGATGTCTTTCAGGGGGTGGCAATCCGTTGATTTTAGTTTCTTCAAAATGTTTCGGTCTTGTTTGTTTAAAAGGTTCTTGATAAAAACTGGAAATGAGATAAAACCGCATTTATGACATCGGTCTAAAAAACTTTGTGCAACCGTAAGATCGGACTCAGATGCCCCATAGACTGAAAGTGCATAGCTAAAATTAGCCAAAACAATGGATATAAAAAGATGATCAATCTCTGCCTGAGAGTAATGTTCCTTTCTCAATGTTCGTAGGACGTGTAAACACTTGTTTGCTTTGACAAGCTTAGTTCTTACATGCTCATCAAATTTTCAGTCACTCTGTAAAGTTACTCCTAGTAAAATGAAGCTATTACATTGGGGAATATTATTAATTGGAGAGTAGAGTACATTATGATTTTCTTTCAAACAACCAGCTCTTTACATTTGCAAGGGTCCCTTGCGAACTGAATTCCCAGTTTTCTGGGAATTCCTTGGAATTCCTAGGAATTCCTAGGAATTCTCAAAAATTCCCAACTATGGAAATAAGCTCTGATTTGAAAAGCTTGGAATTACTAGGAATTTCTGGGAAAGGAAGGTTCCAGTTTTGTGAGGACTTGGAATTCCTAGGAATTCTCAAACATTCCTAACTATGCAAATAAGCTCTGGTTTCAAAAGCTTGGAATTACTGGGAACTTCTGGGAAAGGAATGTTCCAGTTTTGTGAGGACTTGGAATTCTCAGCTATGCAACTACCTTTAAGTTAACAAGGGTGGAATTATTGGGAATTTCTGGGTATTGAATTTGAGGCAAATTAAATAGCCCTGAAATCCAAATAATTCCAAGAACTTCTAAATACCTTGAATGTGAAGGTTATAAGATAAGGAGTAATTTTAGAGGCTTAAAAATTTGGTTCAATGAAAGATGTGCTAAACAGAATGTACCAAGAGATGTAAATACCTGAACAATTTGTTTATCATGGAATTTATTATTTAAAGTAAGTTTTAGTAAATCCTAACATTAACATGCATTTTTTCATAAAGCAGCAGTCAATTATATTAAGTACAAATTGTCAATTTAAATCCAATGCACTCATACCACAGATTTGCTTTCTAACCTCAAAGGCTTCTTGGATTCCATAATCATAAAAAGTTTTTATTGCGATGCAAAATGACTCTCATGTCCGCAGAATTGTGCCAAAATCATAAAACATAAACATAAATCATAAGCAGGGGTCAATGCTTCGGAATATGCACATTCGTTTGTAGGCAAGAATTCTAGCATACTCTAATCGCTTCCTTCTCTTGTACAAATGTTTCTTCGTTATGAGATGAACTTGACTGTTGGCACCGCTTTTAAGCTCAGTGGATTAGCGTCAAAGATCTAGACTTAAAGGAATCGAGATGGCCGCGAAATGGACGGTGTCGATGAATGCTTGTTATGGTCCAACTTCGTCGATTTGGGTATTGGTACATTATGATCATCTAGGTAGTTCTTATACTTCATAAGGTGGTATCCATCGGTTATAATAATGAAGGTAAAACACGTTTGTAATCACATTCAAAGAACTTGTGATTGCCTTGTGTTGTTTCTCACCTTTGCCGTGAACACAGCTCAAGTCAGGGTTTCGAGTCTTTGTTTCCTCGACAGCTTTCGGCCACAAATCGTGCATTTGTAGTACGTTCGATTCTTCTCGATTATTTCTACATTGAGTGAGTTCATATCATTATTTACATCATCTTCAAACCATTGATCTATTAAATGAAACCATCGTCAAGAAGCCGAACCCTGCGCGTTCTCTTAAGACTGCAATCGGGCAAGCCAGCAGATTCTCTTTACAAGCCAATAACAATTCCCAAAATATCCACGTGATCATGCCCGTGGGTTGTAGACAAAGAAACCTTTATTTGGCGCTCATCTTTGAATGTACTTTTCATCCGTCGATCGCTTGTGCGTAAGTTATTTCTTTTCTCGACTGTTTTGCAAATACGACATCTCTAAAGATGGGTTTTACCGTCGTTCAATGGGAAAACGAGAATAGCGCGAGTGTTAAATTGATGAAAAGCAAGTTGTCGGCGCCGTGAAGCTAAAAGAAGGGACATTAGAGTTATCGACTGGTCGGTACAAGGGTCGAGCGGCCATTTATAAAGCTAATGATTCTGAAAGTTTGTGGTGAGTACAAATTGCAATATTTGGTACGTGATCAAAACTGAGAATCGAATCGGTCACTTGCATGCCACAGTTTCTTAAGCTTACGCTTTACAATTAAATAAATCTATCAGTGAGCTAAAGGTTTCAGGATTATTTGAGTCGCGTTTTAAGCATGCTGCGAGCCCAGCAGAAAAAGACAATTACAGCTGCTTAGTCTGCAGTTTGGGATAACTTCATTGCAATTAATTATTACAATTACAACAAGAATTTGATTAAAAAATCAATTATTTAACTGTAATTAAGCCTTTCACCCTCAAGAGTGTTCAGTCAAAATTGAGAAGAAATCTCTCAATTTCAACTTGCAGAATCAGCAAAAACAAACAGCAGAGCATGAAGATGCTGCTTGACAGCTTACATTTGAATTTTAACACACAAGACTTATCCAAAGAAGTTACAACTACATTAAATTAAGTCAAAGCTGAGTGATACTACTATTTATTGCAATAGAAATAACCCAAGTTATTGCATTTCATGAAAAAGAATCAACAGATTTTATTCACAATTTGTGTCAAACCAAATTTAATAATTCACTTGGACTATTTTAAATGAATAGCTGTAATTGAGGACAATTTTTATGAAGTTTTCAAGAAAAAAAAAGAAATTTCTTCCTAATATTACTACATGTTCATGTTAATATATAATAGCAAATTTTTAACCGCCACCCAGTTAGCTCAATGGATAGTGCGCTGGACTGTTGTGCGGTAGGGCGAGGGTTCGAGCCCCGGCCGGACCAACACTCAAGGTCTTAAAATAATTGACAAGAATTTGCTACCTTTCTAGAACATCAAGAAATGGTTAGATATTCTAGTCTTCTCTGATAGGGACGAATAAATGGAGGTCCCGTCTCCTGCAGGGTTGAGGGTAGGAGACGTTAATTTCCCACATATGAGATAACTGAACGTGATGGATGTCCTATCCCCTGGGTTGGGATGGGTGGGTTTACTAGGCCTGCAGTAATTGGCACAAGCTGTTGCGGTGTCCCTGCTGGTTGGCGAAGCTAATAAACTAAATAATTAACTGTAAACCTGACTTGAACATGTAAATAAATTTCATTGATAATGCATGTATTTATTTAATATTAGTTGCCTTGAAGTTTTCCTAAAATTCCCAGTAATTCTTAAACATTCCTGAAATTACTAAAAATTCCTAGGAATTTCCAGCAAGTTTTTAGATTCACAGTATTCCAGGGAAGTCATTCAGGTGCTCTGAGTTGGAATTCCTAAGAATTCCTTGAAATTCTCAAGAATTCCTAGGAATTCCCAGGAATTCCTAGGAATTCCAAGTCCTGTTGGCTATAAACAAGGAATTTTTAGGAATTTCTAGGTTTTTTTGGGAATTCCTAGGAATTCCTGGGAATTACGCACCCACACCAAGCAAGAGTAGAAAACCTTGGAATTCCTAGGAAATCCTAGGAATTCCATGTTCCAATTACCGTGAAAATTCACACCTTTGTTCCTAGGAATTCCTAGGAATTGTTAAGAATTCCTAGGAATAGATTCTTAGGAATTCTTAGGAAAATCCTAGGAATTCCTAGGAATTCCTACCTTTAATTCGCAAGGGGTTGCAGCCCATTCTATTGTCTTTACACCATGTTAAGAACTGTCCGACTAAGTCGGCAGACGGGTCACTATTCCTAGTGATAGGCGAAAGAATAGTGGAATCATCGGCATATTTAAAAAGCACAGGGCAACCATTAAAAAAAATCTCCAAATCGTTCAAAAATATATTAAAAAGATACGGTCTGCTTACACTACCTTGTGTGGTTCCTCTATTGACAGATTTCCACTGTCCTAAAAAATTATAACTAACAACACGTTGTCTTGCATAGAGGAAACTACGATACCAATTGATAATGTATGGATTTAGAGGTAGCTGTTTCAGTTTGGCAGACAAAATAGCATGGTTCACAAAATCGAAAGCCTTGCTGAAGTCCATGGTAAAAATTTGCACTGCGCTACAGTCACTACTATCTAAATACTTGTATGTCTGGTGCTGGATAGCGAGCAAGGCATTTGTGTAACTACCCGCCTGTCTATATGCAAATTGGGTGTGGCTCAGGTTGTTCTCAATGACTGACTGTGCTTGTGTACGATACACGACCTTCTCGAACAACTGGGCAATAACGAGAGTAACATCAATACCACGGTAGTCTGAGTCCTCTATAGGCATGTTCACTTGTTTTCTTTCATGTTGTTTTCTTTCATCTTCTATTCATTGCATGCTGAGAAGCTTTTTTACATCGATTTCACAATGCTTTCAAAAGCTAGAGCAGGAGAATGACATCTTGTTACCTCTCGACATTCACCCGATGATCTACTTGTAGTTTGTAAGTAGAAGATCAGTCTGATATGAGTGACTGTGTTACCCTAAATTGTTTCACTTAAATTAAAGAAATTTTTTTGAAACTTTAGTCTGACTGTCACTCTCGTTAATGCTGAAGAGAAAAGGCCAATTAATGGAGTATGTGTATTTGATTAACAATATCACAAATCGTCATTTGGTAAACAACTACTACATTCCACCAATGAAAATAATGATTAGGAGTTAACTAGTGCCCAGGATCACGTAAGCTATGGTAAAAATACTAGTTGTTCTTATAACAAGTGGTATACCAAACAGAAAGCAACAGACTCCTCAATTGGCTGGGAAAATAAGGTGAAATAACCTCAGAAGGGGCTCAAAGTTTCCAGAAATCCCATTTTGCTAAGGGAATACTGGTATCAATAAAAATTTGTAGTAAGTCTTTTAACAATGATTTTTCTCCTACTTTTCAGACATTGGAGGAGATGTGATTAACACAACAATTATGCTCAAAACTGAATCTTGTAAAGATGGACTAAGCAAATCGTCAGTAGAAGAGGCATTTAAAAAAGAGGTAATTTTATGTGCATATAACCTAGATATTGCCTACAAAGCTACAGTATTCATAAAATATCTACTGGATGTCTAAAAGTTTGTGCCTGTGTTGAACTTCACTTGATGTGTTAAGTTTTGTATTATAATTGTTCTGATTTTTGATTACTCCAGGGTCAGAGAGTGATGTGCTGGTTGTGTAATGATGAAAAGGAAATTCAGCTACTAGAGAGAATGTGTGTTAATGTTAAATCTACAGTGTTTCTAAAATTTCTAGGTTGCACTCAGTCTGTCAGAGTTCTTTAAAATCGTGAGCTTAAAATGCTCTTCACAACCTCCATGATTATTCGTTTTTTGCTCTTGCTCTGTATTTAGGGAAATAATTGGTTTGGTGCTCTTTTGCCAAAAAATATGAGGGTAACAAGAAGAAGAATTAACATTCATTCATTGAAGTGGCATCTTTGAAGAGATGGACTCACTAAGTTGCTCATAGACTCAGTTGATTCTGAGCTGATTCTCAGCAAAACAGCCATGTTCATTTTAGTTAATTAGTACATAATAATTATTGTGTGTCTTTGTTGTTTGTTCTTATGTATGTCTACAATACAGGTACACAGGTGTGGTACATTTATGCTTATTTTTTTTGACAAATGATTGAAATTTTTACTTGCAGCTTAAAAATGTTTTTGCTGATAAACATGGTTATGAAGGAATGCAGTCAATAAGTGTGGGGTGTGTAAATTATTAAGATGATTACCAGTTGCTCTCATTTATATATTTTGAAGTTAAATTTTTTTTATTTCCTCTTGTTTTCTGTTTCGCAGTTCATGTCATTCTAACCCTTGGTTGTTGTCTCTCCCAAGGTGTGAAAATAAAACTGTTGACCTTGCACTGAAATTCAATTCCACTACAAAGGAAAAAAATGTGATCACAACACTTATAAATGCTACAGTTAAGCAAGGTAACAAACTGGGAGAGTTCAGTGTGTCTGGTATAAAACGGAAAACATGTCCAACAAATGTACCAGTAACATCTCCACCACCAACTGACAGCTCCTCTGAAGGTAAGTCTTCATAATACTTTCTATGATAGTTTCCTATGATGCCTTTGCCCTCTACTTGGTTGAAAGCATGTTTTTTGATGTGAAATATGTTTTTGAAAGTTGCTGTAGTTAATACAGTATTGTTACTGTCAGTAGTGGGTCTTAACACAGATCTGAAAGCTTGGTATATGATAATATTGATAACAATGAAGACAACAAGTAATAATATTACAGTGAAACCTGAGTTTTGCGACCACCCCAAACGTCACGCAAAAGTGGTCGTTAATGACAGGTGGTCGTTTAAGCAGGTTTGTGAGTGACGCCATCAACTTGAAATTTTTTTCCGGCATCCACGATACATATATATATTTAAATTTGAATATACAGGTACAGATAACTTAGTCATACAAAACACAACAAATCAATCATTTTTGATTAATGCTTTTTATTAAAACCATAGGATTATAATTATACAACGCGTGATCTATCGTAATGGCAGAAAAAAGTTTGTAACTTTGGACTGTTTTGCATGCTTGTCAAATTTTACTTGCTCTATCGCGCTTTTAATGTTTAACAAAGCGTCTACAACTTCAGGCTTCAAGTTATTTTGAAGCCGAATTGTTTCAGTTCACGAACCATTCTAGCTGCTTCCTTGACCGTGATCTCAGGAGATTGGTCTTCTTCTGAAGTTTCGCTTTCTTGTTCTTCATCTTCATCAGCATCTGATTCAAACCCATTCTTGGCTTGTTCGATCAAACGCGTTTCCCAATTTGGATCAGTTACTCCATCACAACTTGTCAACAAAGCATCATCCTGATTGGCATATTCTTCTAAGGTAATGCCAGTTAACAAGGGTAGAATTTCCTGAGCAGTAACGACGTCTTGACTATCGCCTTCGCTCTCGGCAACCTTGTCTACACTAGTTTCCTAAAATCACGCATGGAAAGTTTAAAATGTGCTTCATATATGTTACTTGGGGTACATCTACGGATTTATCGTTCTCAATCACTTACGAAATAGTCAAAGGCAGTAAATAGCCATGAATTATAAACTGATAATGTGTGCAGAAAACTGCCTGAAACGTGCTTCGCAAACTGTAAGCGACAGTTATTTACGCAAACCATATGCTAACCAGAGTGCTTGCGAGTACAGTGCCAGGACCCCGTTTCAATACACGATGATTGTCAATTTCAGAGACTGATTCTTGAGTTTCCAGCGGTAGAAAAAAGTGATCGTATCATAAGCATGTTCATCACAATCCGAGCATTAATAGCGAACGTTTTACTCGAGATGTTGTGCGAAGAGAAAGTGTATGCGTGCCCCTCTCTTTTCCTTCCTATATACAATGTAACTAAATTTAATTGAAGTAATTTTGTATTTAGTTTTCTTTCATTGGAAATTTTTATAATTATCTTTTTCTCGCATTTATCTTTTTCTTCTAAGGTTTGGAGAAATAAATAGATTAGATTAAAAAAAGATGAAAAAAGTGGCTCCATGTGTTGGTGAGACGAACATCTCCTGTTGTTTGAACACATCGAGTAGAAAGCATGAAAAGTAGGGCTAAAATCAATTTTAATAATGAAAAAGAACAGTTCTGTCTTTTCGCAGTTGAAGTAAATCCATGAAACCCGTGCGTCTGTTTCACATCACACCTTTGCGGTTCCTTATTTAATTCTCAGATGTTTGACAGGTTCTCACCAGGAGGTGTGCGCACTCTGATTGCGCTGCATCATGATCGTAAAACAAAAAGTGAGTCATTTGCATCCTGACGCATTCGAGTAAAATTCTTTGGTGGTGATGAGGTAGCGTGAGTATACTTGGATAGTAATGGGGATTCACTGTCTGTTGCCGCTCTTTCGAAAGTTAAAAATTTTGACGGGCCTGCGCGACTCCTGTCATTCCTCTATGACGAATTTGTTCGTAGGAGACAACTGACGTGATTAAAACAGACTCGAAACTGCAATCTGCTAAAGAATCTCGACACGAATGGCAACAGTTATAATTATTACACTCACAGCCGATGGCGGAATGAATAATATCAAAGTTAGAAATTATTTCCTAGATGCAAGTTATTTAGCAGGGACTCGACCTTTGACATACAAACGCATAATAAAGAAACAGAGACTTGCTAATACACTGTACATGAACTTTTTCTACCAAGCGAAAATAAAAGAAGCCCCACTCCTCCCAAGAACAAATTTGTCTTGCTCCACACGCGCGCGCACAGAAGAAAATATTTAACCTTTTGTAACAAGAATCAAAGTGGCCATGCAAATCTTTGAAGGGCCTCAAACTACGACTTCAACGAATTTGACCTCCTCAAAAACCAGTCTCAAATTGCATGCTAAAAAAACAGTGCTGGCGTTTCTCCTTGAGAATGATAGAATACGCAACAAATACTTACAAAAAATACTTCTCCACATTCACAATAATTATATCGAATTACATTACCCATAGTGAAAGGAAGAGAAACAGCTTAACTTTTGTGAAATGTTCAGTCAAAATCTGCCGATTTCTGTTGCTTTTACCGCCATTTTGAAAATAACACTACCACAATTGTAGCGCAATTGGAGGGCACGCGCTGCTTGGGTTCTCACATGACAACATTGTCAAAATCAAATTACTGCATCAGAGTTATTTGAAATCATGAACTTTGCTAACTCAACCTCATTGTATTTCAAATTTCGGAAAGGGCATTACATGATTTCTTATGGTAAAACCACGCATCTTGCACTGTGCGGGATTTTTTTAAATAAACAAAGTAAACCCTGCGGTAGTTATTGGAAGAGTAAATGTGACCGTCCATAGGACTTTGATGCTAAAGGTGATAGCACGCTCGGAACACGCTTCCACTTTAGAACAAAGGAAATCAGTTTTAGCACGCTTAAAGTGGGTCCAAAAGCACACTTCATTACTTAAATCTTTTGTTTCATAGAACACACTAAAAACAAATAAAGCGTGACCTGTCGAACAATGTAGCGTGAGCAGTTGAACATAGAAGCGTGTTAACCTTCGAAAACAAAAGCTACCGTGCGAGACGACACAACACACTTAGCGTGCGAGATTGCACGCAACAATTAGGCTAGTGTGTCCACCGTGTCAAAAGAACTTTAAAAAACCACTGGCTGAAGTGGTTAAATTGAATATCGATGCATAGTTACTTACCATTCTTGAATAAGCCTATTAACGAATAATAGTCGATTCTGCTTGTTGTCAAGCATAAGCTTATTTATTTCATTTCAACCTTCCGGCATACACCAGCGATCTTTTTTTTTTTTTGAGCATAAAAGACGATGAGATTCAGTAACTCATTGGTTTTCGCAGTTCCTTCGAAGAAGTACTCTTTAGTCGGATTTACAGTACCCGACCAGTGTGCTTTGCTGTTTTCGATCTTTTTCTCGGTCATAAACATCGACCATTTCAAGTCTTGTGTATTGTGTTGTAGATATATTTTCTCGGACAAACGCAAAACAAATCTCGCGTGGTAGAGTTTGGAGAATATTTTTGAGCGGGTGAATAGCATGATGACCAAAAGTGTTGTTTGGTCAAAGTAAACACAAGCACGCCATGCCAGGCGCCAGCTTTGTCAAATTTCAGTTCCAGTGTTCGCGCAGATTTTACTCTAATGATTTTGAACGGTAATTTGAAACCTAAGAAAACGCTGGTGCAAGCGAAAGTCACAAGTATTTATATAAACAGACTATGCGCTTCTACAAATTTTCAGTTGTCTTTGTAGTTTTGCTCGCTAATTTAAGATTAACCTTTTCCAAACTCTCAGCCTTCATTTCCAAGAATTCCACCGCGCTAAAATATCACGGAAAGTTCGGAGTGTCTTAGGGCTGGGAATAAACATAAGCCGCGTTTGGTGTCGCGAGCATTCCATAGTAAGAAAAACATTCCTTGCTAGATTCTTGCTGGTTTGAAGAGGGGGGCTGTTGTCTGACTTGAATCTCGTTCGTGTCTGGCCATAAATTTTCGAACGGGAGGGCTGGAATATGGCCCGATCAGACGCGCTCGGCGGCACAGATGTGTCGCTCTGTTCTTGCTCAATTTTCGTTTGTTTGTCTTGCTCGTGTCAACTGAATCATCGCCATGACTTGTCATGTTTGATTCTCGTTGATTAGCTTATTTTTTATGGCTGGTGTCTCGCCGAGAATTTTTTGTACGAGGCGCGCCATCAATCCCACACTAAGCGTGCGATCGATCGCACACTAAGCGTGCTATCGATCGCACAGCTACCGTATCTAGCAAATATGGCTCCAAGGACATCGATAGTTGCAGTAGTGGTGGTCATGGGAAAGACTTTCAACCATTTTAAGTGACTATCAACAATGATAATAAATTGTTGACCCTTTGCTTCAGCAAAGTCTACATGGATTCTTTGCCAGGGCTCAGTAGCCCAAGACCAGAACAGCAGAGGAACTGATTTAGGAGTGCGTTGGGTATTGACACAGTTTTCACAAAATCTGACTCTGTCTTCGATGTCCTGGTCAATACCAGGTCATCAGACAAATGATCTGGCAAGTGCCTACATATGACACATTCTAGGATGGCACTCATGCAACTCATCTAGCCGATGCCCTTGTAGTTTGAGAGGAATAACCACACGCCTGCCCCACAACAAACAGCCGTCTTGTAAGGAAAAATCCTCCCTACAATTCCAATAAGATTTTATCTCGGAATCAGGACAATAATTTGGCTAACCTGAGGAGGTGTACTCGTACACTCTACCAAGTTCCTTGTCTTTCTTAGTAAGGTCAGCAATTTCCACAGCAGTTACAGGTAAGCTACTGACGGCTGTAGCAAACACGTAGTGTTCATCGGGGTCAGGATCCTCTTGATCTCTGGTCTGAACAGGGAATCTGCTGAAGAAATCTGCATTTGCATTGTCTGCATACCTTTTATAGACAATGTCATAATTATACCCAGACAAAAGCACTGCCCATCTTTGTAACCTCGCAGCTGCTATGGGAGGAATGGCAAATTTAGGACCAAATATACGTGTCAGAGGTTGATGGTCATTGAAAAGGGTGAATTTTCTGCCATAAAGGTAAAGATTGAAGCTTTTGATCCCAAAAACTATGGCTAACCCTTCCTTTTCTTATATAAAGAACGATCCTTCGCAGTAAAGCACTATTTAAGCAATAGTTCGAATCCCGTACAGGCCTGAAATTTTTTTCAGGTCTGATTTCCACTATTGCTTAAATAGTGCTTTACTGCGAAGGATCGTTCTTTATATACGTCTCATAACCGCAGTTCACTCATATGTTTCATATGTTTGTTGTTCTTCCTTCCTTTTCTGTTTGGGCATAATTTCTTTCTACGATACTGAGGGTACTGGATGCGTATTCAATGGGTTTTTCAAACCCATCCTCCAGTCTATGACTCAAAACTGTTCCAATGCCATGTGGGCCAGCATCAACACTCGTATAAAGGGTTTACAGGGATCATAGTGGATCATTACCTGATCACTTGAGAGTACCTCTTTTGCCCACAAAAAGGCTGCTTCACAACTTTCACTCCAAAACCATTTAGTCTTGTTACCGAGGTACTCATGCAGTGGATGTAATTTGGATGAAAAATCAGGAATGAACTTGGAGTAATAATTTATCATACCCAGGAAAGATCTCAATTGAGAGACATCTGCAGGCCTCGGTGCTTGTTCTATGGCCTCAAGCTTACTCTTCACAGGACTAATACCTTGTTTGCTCAAAGTGTGTCCCATATACTTCACCTTTTCTTTCAAGAACTGACGCCTAGGCCCACTAAGCTGTACATTTTGTTTAGGTAACTTGCTAAATACCTGTTTGAGGATGTCCAAGTGTGCAGACACTCCACCGGATGTAGCAACCAGTATGTCATCAACACGTACCATCACTCCTTTAATCCCAGACAAAAGGGCATCCATGACTCGTGGAATTGAGGTGTAGCTGTTTTCACACTGAAACACAAACATTTTGACCTAAACAAACCTTTGTGTGTTTTGACTGTCAGTAACTCTGATGATTCATCATTAAGAAACGATTGAGGGCACTAGTTAGGTCTATAACAGAAAAAGGTATCAGGGGTAGAACCATCCTGAGATAACATGGCAAACATATCATGCAAATTAGGCAATTTGTATGAATCATCATCAATGCATTCATTCAGTGCTTTATAGTCTCCACATACCCGGATAGACCCATCAGCCTTGGGAACATGAACTACTGGACTAGCCAAATTGCTATGAGATACGGGCTACAATAATCAATCCGCACCGTCCTATATCAATGATCTTGTCAAATATAAGCCTTTAAATTCATTTATTCACTTATTCATTTCCTGTCATGACCTGTCCATGACAGGAAACCTGAGCAATGACCAACTTCAAACAATGAATAAAATTGGCCTTGAGGCCCTATCTCTGCTATCACGTGCAAATCATGAGATTAATGTGCACAGGAAACAACTTATGAAGTCAAACGTGGGAAGGACTATACATACCTATGCTCCTCCCAGATCACCTTCTCTGACATGCTCTTTGGAGACGACCTCCATAAGCAACTGAAGGATATTGGTGACCAGAACAGGATTGGTGCCAAAATCCAACCAAAAGACTACAATTCTTATGGTAGCAAGTACTCTCACAGGAATTCCAAAAACTTGAGAGGCCAGGGCTTCAAGCGCTGGAAAAGGAAAGAAGGTCAAAAACAGAGCACAAAACATCGGCAAGAGTCGAAATTGACCCAGAAAGCTCTAATGACCTGGTAAGTGACGAATTTTGATATATTATATCTAAATTTGTAGCTAACTAGAGGCTCCAACATATGGGAGGTACTCATTCCCCACAATGTAATGATATAGCAAGGGATGTCATGCTCCGGTGTAAAGAACGAAGCTTAAAACTGTCTGTTTTCCACATGCCTGGCATTCTTAACACTGAGGCTGACCAAGCAAGCCAGTAACATAACAGCAACACTGAGTGGTCCCTTGCTCTAGCCTCTTTTCAACACCTTACATATGGGGAATGCTACAAATAGACATGTTTACCTCTAGACTAAACCACAAAGTCCAGAAATATGTAGCCTGGAAACCTGACCCAAGTACCATAGCGATTGATGCCTTTACAATTGACTGATCACAATATCAACTAATATACTGATTCCCACCTTTTAGGTGAAAGTAGGGAAAGCCCTAGGGAAAGTCCTTCAGAAAATTCAGTAGAACAAGGTGTCTGCAATCCTGATAGTTCCCTTTTGAGAAACTCAGTTTTGGTACCTGCAACTACTTCACATGCCTCAGGACAAACCAATAGAGATAATAAAGAACAGGAAACCACTGACGCTACCTCACAATCCCGAGGAAATACACCCTCTTCACCCAAAACTACAACTCCTTGGCTGTCTTGTGTTAGGCTAGCCCTGACAAAACAAGGCTTTACAGGCGAGCCACTTGATATTATACTCCAGTCCTGGAGAACAGGGACTCGCAAAGAATACCGAAACGTCAGCTTTTGTAATCGTTACGGTGGCCAATTTACCACTTCAACTTTGTTGATATATCCAAGTTATTTCGTTACTCCCACCGACGCAGCCCCAAACAGTTTCTTTTGAAACTATCAGCCCTTAATACCAAACATACGTTACCGCATGGGTAAAATTCTGTGAGGAGCATAATGTACATCAGATCAATCCAAGCCTTCAAAGTGCTCTTCAGTTCTTGTCTCACTTATCTAAGTGTACTGGATACAGTACTGTGGGAACAGCAAGAAGTGCATTGACTAGTACTTAAGATATGTATACATGTAGCTCAGAATAAACCAACTGAATTAGCTGGGTAAATGGTTGCCAATATAGAGGTGAGGAAACTGTGGGAGTAGCTTTAGACCAAATTAAGGCTAGTAGTGTATATGTTGCCCATGAATACAGGATTTACCTAAAGGAAGTAGCAAGTAACTTATACACAACAGGATTCGGCTGAGAGAAAAGTCTGGTAATGAACCAGTGAAAGGAAACCAAACTAATGTAGGAAATTAACCCGAATGGATCTTACAACTCTAATAAAAATAGTTTGAAAATTAAAACTAAAAAGGACTAATTGACTTTGCCATATTCGTAAAGCCGGGCAAAAATAGCAAGCCATCGATCGAAGGTTGGTTTTCATTTAGTGAAAGAATCGAACTTTCAAAGCGAAAGACTAACGGAAGGCAGCCTACCTGTTTTTGGATCCTGTCTGGCCGCACGTGGTTTTGTTTTTAGTTTTGTATTTATCGGCAGCTAACCGAAAACTCCACCTTTGCAGGCAAACTTGGCTGAGTCCAGGATGTAAAGTGACACAGTGGGGTTTTTTTCCCACCTCTTCGATGACCATTTCTTGAGAAAGGCACTCTACACACTCGTCAATCTCTGCACAACACTGAAATTCGTTGGGGTTCTGTAGGTATTGGGAGTTACATCTGCCACATTCGCACCTGAAGAATCGTACATATACAAGGAGCATAGCACATGTATAGGAACGACCAGGGGAGAACGACATAGTTCGAATAACATGAGCATGGAACAGCATAACAATGGCCGTCGAAGAACGCGAAAAACACTCACCACGAATTCAGAGGTTGTATTTCTTCATAACGGTCTTGAAGCTTCCTTTCAAAGTCAGCCTGGATTTCTTGCATTTTCTCATACTCAGAAACCGTCTCTTCACTCACAATGGGCTCGTCCACGTAGGGTTTGAATGTATCTGGGTCCAAGGTTTGGTCTGTTGGCGACGCTGCGGTTTGATTTGTGTTTGCTTCTTTGTCTTCAATTGCTTCAATCACGTACGGGCCAGGGATGTAATTGAACTCCGAATCATCTGAGCAGTAGCTTTGCTCCGAGTCTGAGTCACTTTTAGACATTTGGGCTACAATATCAGGCCAAAATCCCAAACAAGTTGCTGTTAATCACTACTTCTGCTTTTTATAGTTTGCATTATCGAGATAGCGGATCGACGTAACAACTCTGACTAGTGCCAGTCCACTTTAGGTGCGGTTTCGACCTCGAGAACCGCGACTTCCATAGTAGGTTTCACGGTAGCCGACGCCATCTTGAAAGTAGGGCTCGAATTCTCGGAGGAACTGGTACTAGTAGGGCAAAATTACAGATCGTTATCAATCGTCACCTTTCTTCTTGCTTTTTTTTATGGGCGGGCACGATCGTTGCTGCATTGCTGGTTGCGATAATGATAAGCGTAATCCTAAGAAACTGTGCAAGAGAAGCCATGTACAACATGTAATTTTCCATGCTTTTCCGGCAGAAGTAAAAAGAAAACAACATTGGATATCTCAAGTGTCTAAAGGCCTAGCGAACTTCAAATGGGGAAAACAAGTAAGGATTTGTTCCAATCACTTTGTAGATGGAAAACCAATGCCTGAACACAGCTTTCCAACCCTATTTCTGTATCAGAGAGATTTGAATGATCAGTCTCCGAGAAAAAGAGCAACGGCACAACTCCTTTTTTTAAAAAAGAACAGGCAACACATAGCTTCTGAAAAATTTAGTTGCAGTTGTATGCAGTTTTTCCCAGTGCTGAGCTGAAAATCCAATTTTCTCAATTAGCAAGTCCTTTGTTGTCCAAACAACAAAATATGTCTGCTTGGCTTGTGCTATGGCCATTACCATTGCTATTTGAGAACAGTACTCATGGGATGTTTTCAACTTAAAAGAAATCAGTTCTTCTGTAACTCTCAGAAATCATCTGATCTTTTATACTGTAGAGACATTTTGCTTATATAACACTCAGACCACAACATTTACAACTGAATAAGCCATCTGGAGAAGCTGCCAAGAATGCTTCACCTACCTTTACAAGAAGTCCACAAGCTTTCACACAACCTAGATCACAATCATGATTTTGAGTCATTACAGCTATAAACTGTTTTATAGCTTCTGCCTCATGTGCTTTACCCCACTTAACAGCGTCCACATTACTAATATCAATTCCATGTACTATTTTATTGACAAGGGGAGTGTACTTAGGTCTGACTTTTTTTCTTTTATTTATTATTGACTCTGTCTTTGCCATCACCTCATGTGCAATGGATGCTGTGATGCGGCAAAGTCTTTACTGCTTCCATTCATTACTGCACTCTTGGCCTCTTGTGTCTTCTATTTTTTTTTTTTTTTTTTTGTGCAATAGTTAACTGGATATACTCAATAAATTATTTTGCTAGTTCATCTGTGAAGTTCTCGGTATTGTTTTTCAAAGAGAGGAAGTCACCAGCCGCGTCCCTTAAACTTGGTGGTAGCTCTTCAGTAACAGATGCATGTAATGAGTAAAGAACACAGGCATTTGGATTGTTAGCCTTAATGTTCTGATACAAAAAAGATACTTGATCATTGGTTATTTGTCTCTGTTCAGGATGCCTCGGATCAAACTCTCTTTGGGCTTGAGAATTAATGGGTGTTCTAGTCTTCTTGTCTTCTTTGTGTTTACTGTCATTCCGAATAAGTAGGTCACATATTCGTCTAGGCTCTACTTGCTTATGTGTTCCTCGGTTCCAGCCTTCAGGTAAAGAAGTACATGCAGGGTTTGAATATCCTTTCTTGTATGCAAAATTGATTTATACAAAACAGCAAGAATGTGGTTGCAGTTCAGGTTTGTCCCAGCTACACATGTACACCAAGTACTCAAAATGGAGTTGTTATCAAACAAAATCCAACATTTGTGGGGTTGATCACGTATTTTAGTGGACGGAGTCACGTCACCTTTAATTAAAATCTTGTTCCGCTGGTCAGGGAACCAATAAGAATACAAACATCCAACAAATCCACTTTCAAGTAGCTATATGGTTTCTCATCTTGTACCTGCTGATATATTCAGTCTCGACTGTTTTGTTTTTTAGGATGACTGAGAAAACCTTTCCTTCATCCAAATCGGGCCACGTCTGAACATTTTCCTCCCATTTATAAGCTGAGATAGTATTTGGGTCCTGAGCATCAAATTTTAGAAGCCGACGTTGGTATTCTTTCTTTAGGTCTTTGGATGTTTTTTCTTGTGTAAATTTGATCGGTACATTAAACCTGTAAGCACCAAAGGCTCGAGCAACGAGTTCAGCTTTACGACCTGACTTTGAAAACCCTCGAAGCCCAAAATAATCTTGAAGAGAGCTTACTGTTATTCTGAGAAAATCCTCAAACCGCTATTTTTCATCTTCCATTGCAACTGATTATAAAAGAGAAAACTTTCTGTCAAAGAAAATCGTGGCCAAAGTTGGCATATTTATTATGATAAGATTGCTTTGCCCTACTAGTGCCAGTGCCTCCGAGAATTCTAGCCCTACTTTCAAGATGGCATCGGCTACCGTGAAACCTACTATTGCATTAAAAAATTGAGGATAACTTCAAATGCCATTTTTCTGCATGTTATGGCTTCTTTACAGTGTTTACTTTTAAGAAAAAAAGAAACTGACTAAGCGTTATAGGCACTTTAAGCTGGGCAGCCACCCTATTGTCTCCAGAGTCGTGGCAGGGTTATATAACATCCAACCTACATTACCCAGGTATGTAACAACTTGGGACCCTCAACAAGTACTAGCTTATCTAAAAGATTTCCCCTATGTTCTAATTCGTTCAAAAAAAAATAATTGTAACAAATACGGAAAAAATATGAGTCTAACGCGAAAAAAATTACACACCATAAATAGATTGCAAGGCAATTTAAAAAATAGAATTTTCCTATGAAAATAAAATAAACCGGGTCAAAATTTATTTTAATAACTGCAAAATTAGTTGTACATAAATAAAGGAATTTTGCGCAGAACGGGCCTCCATAGGTTTGTCCAAAGTCTGCTTTCCGTAGATCTACAGTAAACCGGAAATCAGAGACAGATTTCTGCCCCCTTGCTTGCCAGGCGAGTGTTGCGGCAACTTTTTTTTTTCCCATAATGTTGCAAACTTGTGACAAAATCCTCAGACCAATTAAATGTACGGCAGGATTTGCTTGTAATTGACATCTTTTCTCTCCTAAAGTGGTTGTTAGTAAATTCATTGAGAGAGATTAACTTTTAGTACAGGCCTTTCAGAACCTGTCTGCTTTTGTTAACATAGTTTCGGCTGAAGTCAAAGGGCTTCTGTATGACAGTTAATGCGAAAAGTTGAACAAGGAGACTGAACGATAAACCATTCCTTGATACAGAGTAACCTTTGTCTCTCTTTTCCACTTGAATTTGCAATTTGTTGGTCGAGTCTTTAAGTACTTATATTTGATATGTGTGTTAGAGGAGCAAAAAGGGCTCTTTTTTGGAGTTGACACATAGCCCCATCTAAACACGCCTGGGGGTCGAGAGAATTCTAGAGGAAACAGGAAAAGCTCCGAGTACTGCATAAAGATTGAAGAGCTTTCATTACCTTTGGAGTTAAACAATGATTATAAACAGACCTGCAGGTTGCTAGTCTTCACTAAAAGCCTCGTTATTTCATATCCAAAATAAACAGCAAGTCTGTTAGCCCATTTTCCTTAAACGCTATCAAAAATCCATAAACAAAACAGAAAGGAAATTTGACATCATCAACTGCGAAGTCTTCGAACACAGACTTAAGTAGGTGACGCACTCAGCGATCTATACGCCGATCGCAGTGACTAATGAAAATCACTAGGTTTCCCTGGTGCGGTGATATCGATTTTCGCCGATCTGACTGCGATCGGCGTATAAAATTGCTCTGTGTCACCTGCTTTACTCCCGCTTCCCGCCTATTTTAATCTGTCAGGTTCAACCCTAAGGATAACTTTGAACTATAAATAATTAATTTCATTATTTGGGAGGTGCAGGAGAAATCGAAAGTAGCGAGAACCGGAAACATATCTGCGCAACTGAGTGCTCAGCATTTCAATCGCAGTCCGGAAAAATCAATTTTTCAAGACATAATTTCTCTATTATATCAAGTATGTTTTTCCATTTAAATTGAAAGGCCACAATAGATTCTGGGCCGTCTTTAAAACAACTTATCATTTTGGAGCATGATAGTTCTTTCCATTCCAGTTTTTACCCGTACATTACCAAGAAGAACTTCCGTCTATAAGCCGTCATTAATTAATAGCCAATCAGTTCTCGTGTCAGTAGTAATGATGTTTTCATCAGCTTTAATTAAATCATCCTTGGGCATCAAGGCATCCAAAAGTGATGCGTTGTTTGAAATATATCTTAGTATGAATTTCATTCATACCTCAACTCACAGGTATCGAAATTAACCTGCTGCATTTGTCCTAATATTTGTCTTGTCTACTTTCTTCTTTCGTATCAGAACTCGGTCGACTACAATGCCTCATTTGGATTAGTTTTATATTGACAGCAGCAGATTGTTGAACCTTTAAGATTGAGCGGTGTTTTAATTCAAAATCAGACGGAAGCTGTTGTGTTTTAATGAAAGCGAAAGCACTAATTGTCGTTATATAACTGCGATCTAAAATATTGTGCAACGTAATGAATGCAAGGGGATTACTATGGCAGTACAGTGGAGGCTAACTGGGCACCTTTTGGCTCTATTTTGCAACACTTGGGGGTTCAAGAATTTATCAAACTAACTTAAATTTTTTAGAGATAATACAGAATTCAAATAGAGATTCCAAAACATCACTTTTGCCGACAGACTTGGAATTCATGTAAGGAAGTCAAGGGGATTGCTGCATGCGGTGGCCAAGTTAGAGGAATCTGTAAAGATCGCAAGGGAATTCAACCTTTATAATAGAAATGGTAGTGAAAGTTTCATATAGTAATGAAATTTTTTACCAGAGTGTATCAAATGATGGAAAAAAAAAATTTTTGATCAAAATATTAATTTGCCTCTGTCATCTCATCATGTCCACAATTGGTGCACTCTTGTGAAAAGTTGCATCTTTGTCTGTTGTTTCATCCCTCCAAATTGAGGTTCGCTGGATACATCTACTTCTAGATTTTAACATGTTTGCTTCGGCTCGGAAATAATAGTCCATTAGCGATTAATTCTGTGTGTAACCTAAGAAATACCATTGTTTTTCACACAGTTTTTGCATCAAAGTAGTGGCAACCATGTTTATTGTGCTTACAGTGCAAATTTGCATAGAAAGTTTTTGAAAATAGGCCCAGATTTTGTTCTTTCCTTATTTGTACCCTATTTTTCCCACTAAAACAGAGGTTCCATTTCAAAGAAAGCATCAATTTCATAGCAACAATGCCTCACAAAACCACATCACAGCATGAAGTTATCATACTAATCATAGCACATTTTCAAGAACCTAATCCATCAGTTAATTTTTTATGATGATTTTGTTCGGAGGATGAGAAAGGCAAGGATCCTGCGAGAAATCTGAATGCAAGGTGTGGAACTGGCTGTTGTCATGCATTTTTTGCAACTTCAATCTCGCGTAGCTTAGCTAAATAGAGTAGGTGGTTTATGTTTGCTAGATTTTGGTTGGAGCACATCCCAATTAGGCTACTTACACAGTAATGTAAGTCTGCACGATCCTCGCAGTAAAGCACAATTTAAGCAATAGTGAGAATTAGACCTGAAAGAATTCAGGCTTGTACGGGATTCGAACCACTGACCTCTGCGATACTAGTGCAGCGCTCTACCAATTGAGCTAACAAGCCAACTGGGAGCAGGCCCTCAAATTAATTCGACATAAACCCGTAAGATGATAAATCAAACACAAAGAATATATGAAAGACATAATTTTTATATCTGAACTGCGGTTCTGAAACGTACATGTGTACAATCCTCGCAGTAAAGAAAATAAGAGTATTCCCAAAGATTTGAGAGCCTCTGGTACTACCTAAAATGCTGAACGTAATTTAAAATGAAGTTTATCAATCTCTATTAAATCAGTTTAACTTGACCACTGCTCTTTTCAGGCTTATGCATGTCTGGGAACTACAGAGCAGTGAGAGAGAAAAAGAGAAAGACAAGAGATAGTGGCCTTTATTTGCTTGATAATTTGACTAAGGATTGCTAAAATTTTTGTTTTTATTTTCCTTTTTTCTCAGCCTTTTGGTAGCTAAATTTTGCGACTTTTAGTCACAAAATATACTTTTCACTAGCCATGGCAACTGAAACGGTTCAAACTTGGAACACTGTCATGTTTGGGGAGGTGTTCACCCACCTCTGTCATTGTAAACCACTCTTAAAATTAAGATTTAGATGTTGTGCTAGGAGACTCTAATGCCCTGAGTTAGTGTTAAAATTTTAATGTTCAGTTGATGCCGACTATCTGGCATGATCTCAGCTCATAGATTAGAAATATCACCTAAATGGTTTTCTGAGTGTCAACCTGAAAAAATCCTCCATTTCACTCTTGGATACTATGAAAATTTAATTACCAGTAATTTGTTTGAAGAAGAAGATCATCTGTCAACATCCAGACAACAGCAATTTCCTTGGAACCACAATACTCATTAGAGAACCGCAAACCCAAGGCATGTTAATCAATTCAACTCTACTTGTAGGGTTGGACCAGTTAGGTATTGAAGACAATTCACTCAAATGTTACTTTGTGTAGCTGCTGTTTTTTAATCTGATCTGTTATTTTCCAAATTGATATACAGTTAATTTTAGCAGTGATTTCCATAAAATCCTCTGCAATACAAAATATTAACAGCGTAAAAAACGATCCAAAATAACCCACTTTCGGCTCACATCTACTCCTTTGTTTTTGTCAAAGCGTCTGGAAAACTATAAATAACGGAGTCAAATCTGAACAGATTCAAAGTCTAATAATCTGATAAGTAAAAGCATATCTAAAACTATACAGAAAAGAGAACGGTGAATGGCAAATCTAGAACCCTATATACAAGGCTGCTAAAAATCATTAAACAATGTCAGTGGCTCCCTCGGCAGCTGCGATTTCAACGTCACAATTATTGTATATAGTTAATAATAATAAAAATAATAAGCAGTGAGAAGTCAACCGAAGAGCGGCCTGTGCGATGCAATAGAAGCAGGATAAAGTGGACTGAAGAAATGAACGATATTCTCCTGGATTGTAAGAGTAAAGCCCAGGCGTTGGTAAAGTCTGAAAATCCACCCTGACTAGGGAATGGCAGAAAGAAAGGTTACATGCATGTAATGAAAGAGCTATGGGACGAAGCGGGATTTGAGAACTTGGCTTTAACCAGCCAGAACTTGCGGGACCAAGCGGCGAGATTAGAAAAGTCTACTGGAGATGTAGGACATGTGATCTCGGTGAGCGTAAGGTTAAAAGGTGGGTCTGAGGAGGCCGATGGATTGGAAGGAAGTACTAGCGAAGTTAATGTTTGTAATATGCAAGCAACTAATTTAGCAATCAACCAGCCTGAAAACGCAGATTTGCATACACTAGCTGATGAGACTAGTCTTGAGGGACCAGATAGTGAGCTTAGTCAAGACACTCGCGACCTCATTGACTTATCAAACTTGATTCTTGCTCGTGTAAACACCTCACCGAGAGAGTTTGGTGAACGCGAGTTTGATACGCGTATAAAAGAAAGACCGACTAAGCGCGACCTGGATAACATCAACCAGACAATAGCGGAGCTAATGAAGCAGAATCAAGCGTCCTCAGGGGAGAACCCATTCAGTTATATATGGACTGCAAACTGTGTTCTTTATTCTGTTGTAGTCGCTTTTCTAATAAACAAAGGATGGAAAAAGCAGCATAGCGGAACTTTTGCCAGCAGTGCAAAACAGAAGTGGAAGAGAGTGTATGAGGAGCAAGTGGTAGAAGTCAGGAAAAAGATATCGATCGCGCAGGCTGAACTGGAGCATATTAACCAGCAGTTCGAAGCCGATGCTAGCCAGGGCTACGCAAATAGCGCGAGTTGCTTAATAAGGACAAAGAAGGTGAACGACCTAGTGAATTTTTGCTGGAAGCGCGCGGCGTCTCTACATGTGGGTGTGGCAACTGTGTTCCAGGCGATTTCAAGTATTGACGGAGAGTACCCTCTGGTTCTCAGAGGGGAAAACATCGTTGATTCCTAAACCTGGGGAGTTTACCTGTGATAATCAACGTCTGATCACTTGTTTGAACACCGTTTACAAATGGTACACATCATGTCTACTTGTCCCCACTGACAAGCGTCTGGACGGTTACGATCTGATGGAGGGTGCGCAAAGGGGTGCGCGTGCGGGATGTAGCGGTACAATGGACAATCTGTTAATAGATCGAATGGTTACCTTGGATTGCCACCGCTCCGACGAAAGGCTAACGCTCGAAACGTCAGCTTTTATAATCGTAACGGTGGCCAATTTACCATTTCAACTTTGTTGATATAATCAAATTATAATATTCAATATAAGTTTGCCGGTATTTTTTTTTTACCTCTTATCTGATCAACCGTAGCAGAATTTGTATTTCCTATCTTTTTTTTTGATCGAGTACATGCGCA
>NC_142525.1:14534815-14539815 GCF_964205215.1 Stylophora pistillata
GTACAAGGACGACATGAAAACTGCATTTAGGCCTTTTTTACACTTAGGCTAACGAGGCATCAAGCAGGATGACCGTTTTACTGTGTCCCTCCTTACCTCCCCCCCCCCCCCACCTTCCCCTCCCCTCCTCACCTAAGATGTTTAAATTACTTTTTCCCGCGGGCAAGTAAGTTCATATCCTTAAATTCATTCCGTTTGTTTTACAGTTGGAGCTACGGAGTTCTCCTCTTTGAGATTTTCACGATTGGTAAGTTACAAGGCTGATTATTTCAGCCTCAGTAATTAAGGTAACACGAAGTCATTAAGTAAGCAGTGTATACCAGTCTCTGTAGAATTTGACAAGATAAATTGGTTTTTATGAACTGAGTTGATGATGTAAATTGGCCAAGGTAAGGAGTTTGAAAGCTGACGTTTGAAGCGTCAGCCCCTCGTCATTTTCTCCGACAAAAGGCTAACACTCGAAACTTCAGCTTTGAAACTCATTACGGTGGCCAATTTACATTATCAACTCAGTTCGTCAAACCAAATTATCTTGTTGTACTCCCTTGCCGACGCAGCACCACAGTTTCATTAGAAACCTATTCCCTTAATTCACCTGTAGAATTTGTTATTGGTCATAGCAGGCCAGTTTGGATTGCCACAATCGCTGGTCTTTGCCGGAAAAAAATTACTAATGGTAGAAGAATGATATTGTTGTGTTGAAATAGAAATAACTACGTAGAGCCTTTCGTTGTACAGTGTTTTAACATTAGCTGCTCCAATTCAGGTGGTTCACCGTATCCACGAATGGATGGAAGAAAAATTGCAAACTTACTTCAAGAGGGATACAGAATGCCTAAACCACAACATGTGGATGATAAGTTGTATGTTGATATCGTATTGTTGTTATTGTTCTTTTCTAATGGATTTTATCGTACAGAAGTATTTCTCTTGCTTTTGTTCGAGTTGTTGTGCGCCTCATTATTTCCCCGTTTTTATTTGTTGATCCAGCCGAACGAAAAGAACTGAGAGATGAAGTAGCTTATCACGAGTTTATGGCACATGTATGGATCGTGTCAGTGTCCTTTATTAAAGAAACATGGAATTTTTAAATTAAAAAGGTTGTTCGTCAAGAATAGGTCAGCCTGTTTCTAATTTAGTAATATACATGAAAAATTACTCAGTTGTGATTGGTTAAAATAAATGCAATTTTCAGGTAATTCAGTGCAGAAGAGAGTCAAGTCAGTGCTGAAGAGGGTTAATTCAGTGCAAAGAAAGTAACAAACCAGACATTCTGATTGGTCAAGGTCAATGTCAAGGTCAATGTCACTTGCAGGGTTTGAATAAATTATTTTTGCACGTGATGCGCGCGCTTTTCTTCTGCATAATGACGATAAGCTACCTCGTATTTTTTCATGTATATTATTAATACATAATCACATAATTTTTCTCGTGCAATTTGGAATAAATAAGCACTTGTAAATTTTTTCAAAGACCACAAATTGCACTCGTCCTACGGGCTCATGCGATTTTGTTAGTCTTTGAAAAAATTTGCTCGTGCTTATTTATTCCAAATTGCACTCGAAGTCATGTGATTATCTATACAAATTTTTCCTTGATCGCAGCATTTTTCGCGTCAAAGACGCTTCAGCCAAGGTCTAAGCCACCAATGACATACCAAGAAATTTAAGACGTCCTTGTGTTTTAGGTATGGCATTATGACAAAATGTTGGAAAGACGACCCTAACTTAAGGCCATCTTTTGAAAATTTGAGGAACGAACTCAAAGGAATGGAAAACCAGCACAAGGTAGAATTGTTAAGTTTACACAGAGACCTTCTCTGGTTTTGGTCTTTTCAAAGTTTGATTGTTAGAGTCTTCCACCATCAACTTTACTTGAGAACTGCTTCACCATGAAGGCTTCGAAACATAGTTTATGGTATCAATTCATTTCGCCTTCGAGCAGTTTTTAATTGAGTATAGAAAGTGATCCTGAATTGCTTTGGTTTTGGTTACTTCACTCTGTGATTGGTCTAGAAAGTTTATACCACCGTCCCAACCAATCAAATGCAAAACTAAAACCAACCCCGGCTTGATCACAGACGTTTGCCCGCGCTTCAAGCAGCTGGGTCAACTACTTTTTACTTTCTCGTTGGCTGATAATGTTGTCAACCTATGTTCTGATAGATAGTTGTGAGTACTTTTTTTTTCATAATATTGTTTGCTCTCATTTCTTTATTTTTTTTCTACAGGGTTTGATAAACTTAAAAAGTTACGACGATCGACTCTACGTTAATGTTGACGATCTAGCCGAGTAAGCGAGTGAATTCTCAATCAAGAAAGGATGGAGTGCTGAAAATTGTGATCTTATATATTTCACATTAACCCGCAACAATACTCACTTCTCCTTCGGAAAATAATTGTTAAATACAATTTTTTAGATAAAATATTTATTTCCTTTTAAACTGTGCTTACAAATCTACACAATAATTATTCCAATATATTTTACAAGGCATGATAACTGTTGCAGCCGTCGTTTTGTAATTCAAATTTCTGAGATTTTGACGAACGTGATAAAACTCATCATCTGACACACATGGGCGGGTTCGTCTTTCAGAAGTAAGAAGCACATATTTGGGGGCTGAGTTTGTGTGTGTGTGTGTGTGGGGGGGGGGGGGGGATGGGGGGTTGGGGCGGCGCACAGTTTTTACGCCCCATCAAAGTAACGACTTTCTTCAGTCTATATAGTTCTCCTGTGAAGATTATTTCGTCAGCTTATCAGCACAAGGCCTTACTTACACACCCAGAAAATGATTTGACTTGAGAGATAATGATAAAACTTCTATCCCGACTTCAAACCCTGCGGATTTCGAAAATTATACGCTTCTTTGAATTAATGATAATTATTCATTATTATGAGGCTTAGAGAACAGAAACAAGGAAATGAACAAGTATAGTTGCAATAGAAGACGAAAATTGTACTTATGATGTTGAAGCGTCGATGAAAGTTCTTATCACTGGCTATTTAACTCGTGTGGCAACATTGATTTCTCATTGGTTGATGATGATGATGATGTTAATCTATGTTCTGATTTATAGTCGTGATGACTTAATAGTTTTGGGTTTTTCGACACTCAATGGAGAACTGCTCAATCTGGTATAAAGTATATCACGGACGCAAGTCCTACCTAATTCCGAAGGTATCTACAGTGATAAAAGTCCTTATTTACGCACGGCCAAGCATTCCTAACATGACGTGAGCAGTGCCATTGCAAGTTCCCGTAGAGTAGAGCCGCGAGGTCTCGAAATAGACTCCTTTTGGAGCTTAAAATGAATTTATGGCTGGAAAATAGCAACTTTAGTAATCTTTCTGACCTTAAGTGAGGCTTTGCGACATAGGGGACAATTTTTAAGAGCGGTAAATACTATTTTTAAGTCCTTATAAGTTTAAAAGCGCTTTCATTTTTGCTAACTACGCGGGTCTTAACTATGCCCCTTACAGCCCCAGTCCCCTTACCGTTGACTCTGACACCAAATTAAACATGGCCGGTTAAATAAACGAAGGCGAACTTAACTCGCCCTTGTAAGACGCCTGCACTGCAGACTTTGAAAAAGAATAATGATAGAACCGACGTGCAATGGTAAAACAATCATAATTAAATAAAGCTAGAGTTGCTCCCGGCTGCGCCTCGAGTAACTCCTACGCTTCTCTCGTGCTCTCCAAACTTCCCGCTGGCATCCGGAACTCGATACACGCACGCTAAAAAACCAGTTCTTTATGACTTGTATTTTCGACATGTCCTCTTTGTAGGATTGGAAAAAAAAATGAAGGAAGGATCGAAAGCTTGACAGAGCATAAAATAATTTCAACGTACTTTTGATCTTTCCTTTTTTTCCGCCCAAACTAGCGCCCCACCGAACCAGCTCTGGTGCTTACTTAGTTACTTACTCACTTCTTTACTGACACACCCATTAATAAAGAGCTTTAATGGTTATGGCCAGTAAGGGTCAGTAAGCTAAAAAACTGCGAAGGAAACCTGATAATGTTGTTCCCAGAATATTTCTATTTTTATTGAACCATTAAGACTTAATGCAATAACACAGACAAAACACGTATTTTCTTTTGGTGCTTACAAATCTACAAAATAGATGTTCCAATATATTTAACAAGGCGTGATATCTGTTGCAGACGTCTTATTGAAACTCAAACTTGTGAGATATTCATGAACTTGGTAAAACTCATCATCTGACAAACACAGGAAAGTTCGTCTTTTAGAAGTAAGAAGCACATATCTGGAGGGAAGGGGTGGATCGGTTTTTACGCACCGTCAGTCTCTATTCTCTTCAGTTTGCGTTGTACCAAAGCATTCGTGGATATGGGCGAATAGGGTCTCTCGGCTAAATTGGCTGGAAAAGAACAACTGAACTGATCTTTCTGACTTCAAGTGAGACTTTGCAATGTAAGGAACAATTCTTTAGAGCGGTAAATACTATTTTTAAGCGTCAATATGTTTAAAAACCGTTTTCTATTTTATCTAAACCTCGCAAATTTCTGCTCGTAAATTCTGATATGGCGAATCAACCACGCGAGTCGCGTAAACGCAAGAAATTAAAATCTTTTAAGCTTGATTTTTCGAATGATGAGCATTATTTTTGAATGTTGATATGCCCAAAAAGTATTGTTTAAGAGAAGATTTTGACTTTTAAATCATACAATTTAAGAACGTTCATCCCAAACCAACGAAAATTTATGGCCGTGAATTTTTGTAAATAACGATTTAAGCAAGCTGAGTCTACTAAGGGGTCTCGTGCATGAACGAAATTCGTTGTTTTAGAGAGTCTCTTATTACCTAATTAACAATTTTTTAAATAATTCTTTGGTCTTACGATATTTCTTGTTCGATGTTGCCTTGTCTTTTGGTCATGGTTTTCGGGTAGATCGCCATTACCTGGGAAACCCGACAAAATGACAAAACTCTGTCTTCAAACATGAGTTTTGTCCGCAAAATTTTGAAGATCACA